>NC_054537.1:90767989-90935489 GCF_017654505.1 Polyodon spathula
CTCCTCCCTTGCCCCTCAGTGGTGCAACGACCTACCCACGGATATCAGGACTGCTCTGTCCCTGATCACCTTCCAGCACCTCCTCAAGACACATCTGTTCAGAGAGCATCTGTAAACCTCAACTCTCGACTATACTGGACTATATAGCACCCAATTGTACCAGTACTGGCATCAGCTTGTAGTCTTGCTGAACTGCTGCATACCTTGTCATATTCTACTACTGTCCCTAATTATAACTATTCACTGTATCTTGTACTTGATTCTACTATTAAATATCCATATTCACGTTTTTGGCAACTGCTCTTATTTGAAATCGTTCTTATCCATTTATCATAGTTGCTACGTCCTCTTACTGGACTTTACTCGTTTAAGCAAATAGTTTTACTAGAAGTTAACTGCTCTTAGTCAAACTCGCTCTTAAATGTAATTATCTACTGTATTCTTTAATGTACTCTTGTTTGAATTTGATCTTATTTTCTACTGATTTTATTGTACTTTATAACGGCTCTTAACTGTAATGTGATTTTCTGTGCTGATATTTTGTAAGGTGATAAAGGTGTCTGCTAATAAATAAATAAATAAATAAACAGGCTATTTGCAGTCTTCCCATACTTGAAGGTATTATACTAATATCTCTCAATTGCCAATGCAACTTTTCCTTCCAAGTAGTGGGTCTGTTTGATGGACTGAGGTTATGAAAAGTAAGTCTATATTTTTAGAAAGAGCACAAGAATCACTCTGAGGCTAGTTGTTAGAATTATATCAATAACATTCAGTAAGAAAATTAAAAAAGATAACTAATTATTACAAATAATACTGAAAAATATAAAGGTAGCCCATTTGCATCATAATTTTAAAGGGGTGTTTTTTCTCATCTAGGTATTCTTAATATTTTATTTCTAGCAATACCCATTTAATATTAATATATGTTTGTTTCTGTTATCATTATCTGTGATACTTATGCTCAATTAATCCTGTGGAACACTGATATGTGTTTACACATAACATCAACAATATTAAATTCAAAAGCCACTTTTATGTCAGAGACGCCTCAAAGTGCTGTACATATTTAACACAAAACTGCTGTTGAACATAGAAAACAGGCCTACACAGCTCCAAAGACTGAATAACACAAAGTGTTAGTAACATGCCACGGCTGTTAAATCACAATCACAGCTATGGTGAAAAAGTTCATTACCATGACATATATACCAATGATATATGTACAGAACAGAACAGATTAACAAATGGCAATGCAAGGCTTATAATGGTGTGCTGTCTTCATGAGTATGTTGGTAAATAGCTTCAGAGTGGATAAAGAATTGACAGCCAGTGCTGAAATGGATTATTAGAGTATTTTGCTGGGGAAGAACCACATCTCATGAAAAAAAGCTTTCAATTAAATTCTATTTTTTTAAAGAGACTTTTAAGAGGTCAAGAGGTTTTCAGTGTCCATGTGGAGACACATCTTAGCAGGTCAATTTTGATTTAGCTCTGGAATCAGGTTGCTCAATTCCTGATGCCTCTGAAACTGGGCTATGTTAACTGAAGCACTGCTGATACTTATAATTCTATACCTGCAACTCAGTCACTATATAGGCATACAGACACTATTAAAAAATACAATTTTCTCTAGAATTATTACACTACTAATATTCCTAAATATTTCAGTGTTTACCTGAAAAACAGTAAATGTCAAATTGTAGAATATTTTG
Source organism: Polyodon spathula (assembly GCF_017654505.1). NCBI lineage: Eukaryota > Metazoa > Chordata > Actinopteri > Acipenseriformes > Polyodontidae > Polyodon > Polyodon spathula. The sequence goes on from NC_054537.1 coordinate 90,769,705, forward strand.
TTTTTTTATGTCCACATTTTAAAGACATTCTATATTTCCATCAGTGAATTATCAAACAAAATAAAAACATTAATAAACGTAAAAGTAATACCAGACACGCGAATGCCTGTACAGGACAGAACGATCTTTAACAGAAATATTTACACTCTTGTATACAGCTGGCGTCTTTTTTGTTGAAGACATTTTCAAGAAATCCTGCAGCGTGTTCACTCATTTACCAGAAGCAAACTAAATCGTCTGCCAGGTTCCTAAGTGCAGTGTAACAGGCAGTGCGTCAATAAGGTGCATTATTTCTTTTTAAGTGATACAAAGTATGTATATTTGCACTATTCTTTCAGAAATGGGAATTTTCACGAGGAGCTACATATTACATGGCAATATATAAAATCTGTGATACCCGTGAACAAAACACAGCCTTGGCCACGACATATACATATACATATACACATAAATATTCTTGCTACCTTTTAGGCCTATACATTATTTAATTAGCTTTCTTTATTAATCAGCTACCAGTTGTCTGTTTTGGAAACAGTTTGAACAGTTTGGTTTTCTCAAAGAATTTAAATGTTTTAACCCTAGAAATAACCCACGTGGTCGTCCTTGTTTTATTACAGGAACAGTTAGAGTTTGTTTTACTGCTGGTAGCTGCCCTTTTAAAACATCTATAACCCCCTGAACTACAGTTGATATTGTTGAGAAATACCTGGTTAAGGTTAAAGGGCCCATGAAGAGAACATCTTTTCAATTGGTCATGCCAGTCATTCAGGGCAACTAAAAGGTGTACAAAGAGTTATTTATGTCTTGTTAAAATCCATTGAAAAACACACAGCTGTTATCAGTACAGGATACAGTTTCATTACCATGAGTATCTGATGCTGTTCTGCTATTTATTGCTGTGCAGTATATCAAAGAGATAGTGGCTTTTGTTTCTCATAGAAGTTGGCTTTTTTTTTTAACTGCTGCATCTTCTTTTCTGGTTAGCGTTTTTTTTTCTGTGTGAATCATGTTGGGAAGTTGACAGTACACAGCAAGTGTTCCGTTAAAGGCAATTTAATTTCTTGTTCACAATCAAAGCATTTAAGTGAATGTCAGATCTTGACTGAGATTAAAAAAGAAGCATAATTTCAGGGTGACTGTATGATGTTTAGAATAAAGGCTGTGAATGGGAATTGAAAAATGAAGTGGCATCATTAGAGGTAAGCACTTGATGAAGTTTATAGTAAACAAACATGCAGATGTTAAATTGAATTCAGTAGGTGGAGTAGAGAAAACAAAGCTGTAATTAAAAAAGAAGTAAGAGTAAACAAAGCTGTAATTAAAAAAGAAGTAAGAGTGTTTACCTAAAAAGAACAAGCTTAAGCACTACAATATACTGTAATTCAACAGAAGATAGTGGCACATTGGTCTGAAATTCAGTAAAAGACAAGTTTTATAATCTTAATAGGTTTATAGGTTTTTGTACCTATACTGTATATGTGCAGATGTAAGACACATTTCTTTATCAAATGTATTTTTATCACGTTTCTTATTGTATGCAATATAACACAGTGTATGTGTGAGAGAGGATTTTAGAATGTTATACTATAGCATCACTATTGCTATGATACTACATTTTAATTGCAATAGAAAACAATAGTATAATGTACCTCTATGCCACCTGCTGGAGGCTTAGCGCATCACAGCTCCACTGTGAATCTTTTCTCATCTTGAACTGGGCTGTTTATTCCATTTGTTTCAATAGTGCAGTCAAAACATCCTCAGTTTGGATAAAGTAAGTCAGTAACATTCTCACACCACTCATACACGTATTAAAGCTTGACAGAAGATAGACGTATTTAAAGCTTGACAGAAGACAATTAGACAATGTTCAAATCATCTGCCAGTGAGTATGCTATCTGCCTACAGTATCTTCATTCTCAGTTGATGAGAGAGAAGATATTCCTGGGGTTCTGCATGTTTCCTTTGCTGCTGGCGCAGTGGGGAGCACATCTGCATGGGGTTCGAAGGTCACAGGTGCTTGTTACCTATCCCAGTTCCTAAAACTTCAGCATCCTTTGTGGATCTCTGTGCTGGACTATAGAGCTTACATAAAGGGATCTGTTAAGACGATGAATCTGTCTATTGCAGCGGTTTCTGGAAATGTGCTTTAAAAAGAAATGTCATTGACTTCCACACACAACGATCCTGTAATAAGCATGCCTTTGGATAAAATGCAATGGTCTTTAGAAAATAAATAGACAAAGGTTTAATTTGCTAGTGCATGAAAGTAATTATTGAATTAATTGAGATTATTGAACGTATCTAGCCAAGCACCAAATCCTTTTTACATAATCACCACAGCTTTCATCGCAGCCTTTTAAGTCTGTATTTGAGAGGTAAGGTACGACTATTAACTTTCTATACCAGAGATCCAAAACCGAATTGCTCAACGTATATTTAAATCACAGTGCACGAACTACTACTTAATTTCAGAAATGTATAAACTAAATATATGATCAAGTGAAATAGTTTCTATTTTGGTAAGTTTATAGGAACAGAGAAGAAGCATTTGAATTCATAAGGTAATTATAAACTTACACAAAGCTCCCTTAACACACAGCCAGAACGGGTTTAACATGGGTACGGTGTAATTTGAGCTGTTCTACACTGAACGAATACAAAGAAAAATCCAAATGTATATGTACATAATATATAATTTCTATACACTACATCAATAGTATCATAATGCAGAAGAATGTGTAGATCATTTGTTACCCAGACCCTATTTAAGATCAAACACAACATATTACAGACTTTATATTGCCCCTAAGCATAAGCATAGGCATCTATCTATCTTCTATCTATCTATCTATCTATCTATCTATCTATATATATATATATATATATATATATATATATATATATATATATATATATAAGAGATCTGATATATATATATATAGATTTGTAAGGTGGCAGAGGGGAGGGTCAGATGCCTCCTTGCCTAAAAACGTGTGAAAATGTACGTTTTGTTTCATTTAATTGCTTTTGTTTAATTTGCTTATTTAATTGTGTTCATTGTTTTATTGTTAATTATCCCCTGCACCTGGCTATCATTGTAAATTTGAGCCAGGTGCAGGGTATTTAAGGAAAGCAGACAGTTTGCTGTTGCTGCTATGGAGTAAAGAGCCTGGCTGAAAGTCGTTAAGGTCTGTTAGAAACATACGTTTGGTTTCATAAATCAAGTGTTTTGCTTTGGTGTTATGTCAGGTAAACAGCTTAGCTGTCCTGCCTGTTAGGCAGGGACCTGCATACATTTAGTAGTGCTCAATGAGAAGTGTCTGTTTTCATTTGTTTGATTTATTTTGAATAAGTGCGCGAAAGCGCTTTAAAAATCAAAATTTTATTTCTGGGTCACGTTCTTGGAGACACGAACCCGAATAACGGCCAATCTGGTGTGTGTGTGTGTGTATATGTGTGTGTATATATATGTGTGTATATATATGTATGTGTGTATATATATATATATATATTATACATTTGTTTTACCCAGGAAATTAGTGAATAAATAACGCGCGCGCACACACTTTTGGTAATATACTTTGAATTTTATTCAATAGCAGCCGCTTCCAATGCCTGCTTCGTGTTGTAAATGTCTAGCTGGCTGGAATTCATCTTGTGTGCATTGATAAGTCTGCTGTGATTCACCTGTCATAGCTGCATACTACTGTCGCTTCAATTCTCATTTACTGGTTGTCGCAAGTGTTCATATTTGACATTGTTACACGGGCAGCTAGGATACCTGTGCTACACTTAAGATTTCAATTGCTATCTCCCCTCCTCAGCAACGCAGTTCAACTGATTGGACTCGGAAACCTAATTAATGTAACTCTCGGCTACAATAGCATTGGTATAGAGCACATTCTGCACAGTGAACATTTAAATGTGTAGAATTCACTATAATTGAGTTTTTTAACCATGTGTGAGGTATTGTAGATAGCTGAAACAATTGTTTTGGGCACATACTAAATATAGTAGTCATTCTGGAGGGAAGTAGTCACTTGTATCTAACCTCTATCGTTTTAATAGGTGACAACTCATTCTCTGACGTATATTTTCCTTATGCTGGAATGTGATAAGAGAATTGTGCTCAATGAAGCGTGATTGGGACAGAGTGTCGTCGTCCCCCCCCCCCCCCCCCCCTCCTTCTACCAAGAGACTTGTATATAAAAACCAAAGAATGGCAGAACGGTCAGAGAACAAAGTACCTTATATCGGTACCCTAATACCGCGCAGGAAAGGCCACCGTCTCTATCAACATAAATGAATGTGAGTACACCGGTTTATCATATCACCCTCTACTTAACTCATTTGTTTTAGGCTTGTTTCTATTAAATTCTCGTTTTGGAATAGAATCGACTCGCATTGTCGCATGTGAATTCTACAGTAGTGTATACTATGTTTCAATGGCACGAGACAACGTGTGTGTGTACATATGTAACAGTAAAATGTCTTGCTTTCAGTTGGTGCCAGTTATTTTGGAAATCAAAATGGTATTAAACTTCAGGAGCATCACTTATCTGTGTTAGCCTCCCCTTTCTGTTAATTGTTTTTTGCGCTCTAACCTCCTAAAGATGCGTGCTAACCTGGGGCTGTGGCTGGCTGCAGTGTCTTTCGCCTTCTGCACTTTGATCTGTGTTGGAACCCTTGCGGATGCGTACCCGTCGAAACCCGACAATCCGGGAGAAGACGCGCCCGCCGAAGACTTGGCCAAATATTACTCGGCTCTGAGGCACTACATCAATCTTATCACGCGGCAGAGGTAAGGCGCTGATCGGGAATATCCGACCGCATTTGAATTTACTTCAGATTGTATAAAAGTAAAGACAAATATACACGACTCAAGTTACTAATTAAAATTAAATGGGCTTTAAAAAAATAATCATTAACAAAACATTAATTAAAACAGTACTTGGAAGTTTTGCGAAAATGACCCAGTAAATCTATTGCTTATCTAAAATATGCGCTGTACATATGTTCACCATAAATTAATCTTTAGTAATACAACATGCATTTCAGATGAAAAACAAAACAATTTGTGCAATGCAATTTACCAAATAGCCTCAACGCTACAGTATACAGTACCTCTTAAGCACCCTTAAACTACACAACTGCAGATTGAAATGAGTACCTTTCTATTTTGTAACCTCTAAATCACAGGAAACTTGTATCTAATAATAAATATGTAATGTTCTTAATATGTACATTTTACAATGCACATCGGGCACTGTTTTTAAATGCCAGCTGTTACCTTATTGCCTCAGTTAGTGCATAGGCTTTAAGTCGCTATCTGAAATCTAAATGAGTTTTTTTCTGAACTGTTTCTTATTTGAAGACTATTGGCTTTTGAAATTAGAATTTCAAAAGCTTCTGGAACTCCTGTGTGGAACCACTTTATTTGGTTGTATTTAAGTGTATTCAATTGAGATTCTAAAGAACTGCTCTTATTCATTCAGAATTAGGTTTTCAACATGTGATAATCCTGCATTGTAATGGTAGTGTGAATAATGCATTGGATCTTGTCACGGTTTACCACACCATTCTATTAAACAGGCAAGTTTTAACCTGTAAATGAGTTATTTTGCTTGCTGTAAGATCAATCCATTCCATATGGGGAAATGGTTACCTGGATGAGCTAAACCAGACTAACCTGATGGACTGGATTGAATGCACCTGATCATTTTAGCACCACAAATGCTTTTTCCACAATTGAAATATAATTGTGCTATCCAGTAATTAAACTGGATGTCAGCTGATTTGCCAAGGCCATTTTACTGTGTAGAATATAAATGAGACTATAGTGGATGTTTAGTTGTCAGTCGGTTCCTCTTTTGCTGACAAAGGGGCAATGAAAAGCATATCAAAAGCCTGCACTTGTACATTTCTCTCATTCCTAAGTGATACAATTGAAAGGCATAACATCACTACTCGCAAATAAAGTTTCCCCACTATGCTCTTCTTGTGAATTCTGATCGGCTGTTGAAATACTTGGGTGTTTGTCTGTAGCATTGCTAGCAGATTCATTATCTTTCTCCAGGTATGGGAAGAGGTCCAGTCCGGAGACTCTATTTTCCGACCTTCTGTGGAGGGAAAGTACAGAAAGAATACCAAGACCAAGGTAAACAAGAGAAACCTGGAGAAATGCATAGCAGTATTCCAGCTGGGTTACCCCTTGCATGAGAACAAATAAGTCAATGTTCATCAAAATGGGCATCTTACTTTGACACGCATTGAGTTGAGGTCTCTTCAGCTGATAATGGCAAATGTAAATACTGCCACAACTTCAATATTAAATTAGGACCTGTCATTTTAATTTAAGACCAAATTACACTCGACATACACCTTGGTAAGGTTGTACTCCTATAAAAAGCTCAGCTTTTGCTAAAAGCACAGTATAGCCTTGGTAAAGATTGTACTCAAACTCGGAGGTTTAAGAAATGATCTTAAATGCACACAATTAAATAGCAGATAGTGTTTTCTATAACATTTAATTGTGATAAAGCATGTTGCTGAATTAACTACACTGCTATGTGACTTCTGTGTTATGTAGTTGGATATTTAGTGTTGCCTCAATTGTGTTTTACAGATATGAAGACCCTTCTATGTGGTGATGAAACCGTGCTCTTCGTTGTCTACGTTATCACTTTACATTTCACGCTAGAACACTGACAACCAAATGCAGCCAGACTTCCAAAGAGAAACCCTGCATGCAGCCGCCATGGAGAACTCTGTAGAAAAACATCCTGCACCATATTGTGTGTGTTTATACATTATTTGTGCATTCCAGTTAAGTGATGTAAAATATTTGTATAGTGATTGGTTTTTGTGCTATTAAAATTAAATTACAAAAATTGCACATGCAATATTGTATTTGTCATTAATAAATCATAACCTAACTTTACAACAGAATGGTATTGCATTGCCTTTAATTTATGTAGCAGAGCCAAGCTAGTAAAGCCAGTGAGGAGCCCAGCACAGCCCCGTTGCTGCTATTGGTCCTGAAGGTGCATACCTGCCATCAAAACATTGTGCAACTTTAGTTTTTAATGCAGACTCTTATTGTCTAGTATATTTAACCGAAGTCAGATGTGCCAGTCATCAGTTAAAGGGATGTGGTGGTTTTACAGCATACTGGTCTTGTTAGAGGTCATTTAACAGTGCCTTGATAGGTCTGGCACTGCTGATGGTGGCCCTAAAATGAAATTCGGGGATTGCCTTGTATTACTGTCAATAGTAAATCAAGAGATGGCTGTTTTACTGTAAATTGTGCAATTTAAAATATTGGCTACAATACAGTATTTAATCAAATACAACCCCTCTTCCCAGTATACTGTACACCACAAAATGTACAGAAACCAGGACACTGTTGGAAGTTAAGTGGAGACAGGAAAGAGGACAGTTCTTCCACAGAGTGCTGAGGAGATGGAATGAGTTACCTCATCATACTGTTGAGGCAAAATCACTCTGGATCCTTCAAAACCTAGCTAATGAGAATGTTTAGCTGACAGCTGCTTATGGCAAACTAGTGTTTGTCTTAACTACATTATAAACAAAGAAAAGCTAATAAAGTGCCTTACCCCATTTCAATGATATAATTGACTTGGAGATCACAATTGCTTGCTGAACATGTTTCAGCTGACCTTTCTGATTAGTTCAGAAAAAAATATTTTAACTAACTTAATTTAATAAACAAAACAATGAATAACCTCTTTGTGTTCATGAGTTTTTAAATTATACAAATACTGGACACTGCTTCCCATATGGCAAGCTGAATTATCATTTAGAGATCTCAAATTCGTTTAGATATCTCTAAATATTTAAAGATATCAAAAATGCATTTACAGATATCTTAAACTGATTTACAGATATCTCTAATGAAGCTTTAAATGAGATATCTAAAATGCATTTTGAGATATCTTTAAATCATTTAAAGACATTTAAATGTTCAATGAAATTCAATTTAAAATATCTTAAAATGACTGTGTTCATTTAGAGATATCTCTAAATAATTTAAGATATCTAACTGAACAGGAAGTTTTTTCAAGATATCTTCAAATGATTTAGAGAGATCTTTAAATCAACAGGAAGTATTGTAGAGATATCTTCAAATGATTTAGAGATATTTTAAAACCCTAATTTTAAGATATCTTTAAATGATAGTTTGGCGTACCATGCTTGCAAAATCCACATGGTTTTCATATCATTTAAATATATCTGTAATTCAATTTGAGATATCTCAAAAGGATAATTTGGCTTGCCACACTACCCATGGTGTTTTATAGATGTCAGCTGTTCTGTTATTACTCAGTAACGGAATGGTAAATAAAGCACGCCTGACGGATGACACTGATTACTGAAGATATACTACATCCATTCACTGAATACACCTCCTACCCGTGGTCCTGAATCTATTTACACTGAATTACCAAACACACCCACTCATTTCTGCCCCATTCCCTCTCTGTTTCAGACGTGCTTTGTGTGCATTCCTTTAATTAATAAAGTTTTAAATCTATTTAATCTAAAGCAAAATGAATATTCACAGGTGCATTCTGTTCTTATGGAAATAAGTTATATTTAATGTGTTAATGATAATTATGTAATGGACAAAAAAAAATGCATTAAAGTCTTTGAACAGAGAAAATGTATTCCAGGAAGAAGTCATTTCGAAGCAGTCCCCTGGCAGGAGAGGAACAGGTAAATAGCAAGGTCATTGTCAGTGTTTCGGTTCATGCACTTTCCAGGGTTCTTAGAGTTGGGTCTAAAACTACCGGAATGCATTCAAATAGGAGAAAATCATCCAATAATCATCTCTATAATAATTGCTGCTAAAAAAAAAAAAAATTGTCAAGTTAAAAACTATTGAGCCTGATTGACGTCAGTCTGGTAACAACAGCGGGTGGCAATTTTATCCTAGCTATGTTTTTTTTGTTTGTTTTTTTTCTCAATCCCAGATGGCAGCTTCTCTGTGAGTCTCTTTACTGTATTTTGTTTTTCAAACAGGTGGTTTAGTTTAGTCCGAATTTCATATTTGAAAGCGGAGGTATTTACATTACGTTTAAAACTGGTCATTTCATATGAAGGTCTATAGACTACATGAAAAAAATATAGAACAAATCATGTTGTTCATGTTTCTAAAACTACTGTAGGTCCGCATCTTTTTGAGTTGAAAATGGCTGAAATAGTTCTATTGAGGTATGGGTTTGAAAAGACACTTCATAATCCATGAAACTAAAAAACTGCAAGGACAAAAGAAAACAGGTCAAAAAGGAGAATGGATAACATGGTACATTGTACTGATTACACAAGCTTCATGCTCAGGTTAGGACTAAAATCTGTAGTTATTAACTGGACCCTTAATGAACATGTGTAATCATCTGGGGACAATAAAGTACAACATACATGGGTGTTTATGACTGGAACCACTGTTATCCTTCACTATAGGAACCCTGCAAGGCAATCACAATACAGGGGCACTTGTTTTGTGGCTAGCAGGCAGCGGGACAGACTGTATTCCAATGGTGTAGTCAGTGATTGGGGAAGTCAGTGTATGATTCTTCTGCTTATAGAACTCTTTGTCTGACAATATTATCAGTAGTGTCAATGAACTTCATTCTTGGTTGTTTGGTGTTTTCTAGACATGCTAACAATGCAACCATTCTTCACTGGGCATAGCTGTGACATTTGTAAAACCCTCCTAGCTGCTCAAAAGTAGTTTCATTTGAATCTTTTTTTTTTTTTACCAAGAAAACATTTGGCAATAAAAACAGTACATATGTTTATTGCTGTTTTTCTTTCTGCCATTCAAACTATGACTTCAAAGTTCTAAAAAAAAAAATAATAATAATAATAACATTTTGGTTGTTTTCGAACCTTTCAATAAAAACTTGAGAATGCTGTTGGAAAATACTTGAATACGGTAATATGTCATGCAGTATTTTTTTAATGGATCAACAAGTCCTCTAGTGGCATATTTGAGTATAGGCCTAAAACCTATACTGTTAGTGCATGTCTGTTCCTAAAAACAAAACAGCACACACCAACTGAATAAAGCTTCTTCCAGAATACCAATACTGTGACCCCTAAGCAAAGACAGAAATTCACTAAAGAGACAGACACTTGTTGGCCTCTTTATTTGGATATTTACCTTATATCGGGTTGGGCCCTGATCACAGCCTTCACCAGACGTGTTATAGACTCCAAAAGGTGCTGGAAGGTGTCTTCCGGGATGGTAATACATTCAGTCATTTATTTCCAGCAAACAGTGCAGAGAGTAATGCTATTCTGTATACAGTGCAGAGAGTAATGCTGTTCTGTATACAGTGCAGAGAGTAATGCTGTTCTGTATACAGTGCAGAGAGTAATGCTGTTCTGTATACGGTGCAGAGAGTAATGCTGTTCTGTATACGGTGCAGAATGTAATGCTGTTCTGTATACGGTGCAGAGAGTAATGCTGTTCTGTATATCGTGCACAGAGTAATGCTATTCTGTATATGGTGCAGAGAGTAATGCTGTTCTGTACACAGTGCAGAGAGTAATGCTGTTCTGTATATGGTGCAGAGTAATGCTGTTCTGTTTACGGTGCAGCGAGTAATTCTGTTCTGTATATGGAGCAGAGAGTAATGCTGTTCTGTATACGGTGCAGAGAGTAATGCTGTTCTGTATACGGTGCAGAGAGTAATGCTGTTCTGTATATCGTGCAGAGTAATGCTATTCTGTATACGGTGCAGAGAGTAATGCTGTTCTGTATACGGTGCAGAGAGTAATGCTGTTCTGTATATGGTGCAGAGAGTAATGCTGTTCTGTATACGGTGCAGAGAGTAATGCTGTTCTGTATACGGTGCAGAGAGTAATGCTGTTCTGTATATCGTGCAGAGAGTAATGCTATTCTGTATATGGTGCAGAGAGTAATGCTGTTCTGTACACAGTGCAGAGAGTAATGCTGTTCTGTATATGGTGCAGAGTAATGCTGTTCTGTTTACAGTGCAGAGAGTAATGCTGTTCTGTATACAGTGCAGAGAGTAATGCTGTTCTGTATACAGTGCAGAGAGTAATGCTGTTCTGTATATCGTGCACAGAGTAATGCCATTCTGTATATGGTGCAGAGAGTAATGCTGTTCTGTTTACAGTGCAGCGAGTAATTCTGTTCTGTATACGGTGCAGAGAGTAATGATGTTCTGTATATAGTGCTGAGAGTAATGTTGTTCTGTATGCAGTGCAGAGAGTAATGCTGTTTTGTATACAGTGCAGAGAGTAATGCTGTTCTGTATACAGTGCAGAGAGTAATGCTGTTCTGTATATGGAGCAGAGAGTAATGCTGTTCTGTATACAGTGCAGAGAGTAATGCTGTTTTGTATACAGTGCAGAGAGTAATGCTGTTCTGTATACAGTGCAGAGAGTAATGCTGTTCTGTATATGGAGCAGAGAGTAATGCTGTTCTGTATACAGTGCAGAGAGTAATGCTGTTCTGTATATAGTGCTGAGAGTAATGCTGTTCTGTATACAGTGCAGAAAGTAATGCTGTTCTGTATATAGTGCACAGAGTAATGCTGTTCTGTATATGGAGCAGAGAGTAATGCTGTTCTGTATATGGAGCAGAGAGTAAAGCTGTTCTGTATATGTCGTTCAAGTTCATCCCAAGCATGCTCTGTTGGGTTGAGATCCAGGCCTGGTGGACAGCTGCATTCCTGTCTGGAATTAGCCATTGCCATCAGGGTTCAAGTGAAGCATTGAAAGGCGGACTTGATCTGCAACAATGCCTCGGTAAACTATGGCATTCGTTCCAGAGTAATCAGGAGACCACACAGTATACCAGCAGAACACTCCCATACCAGGGTGAAGCCAGACCCAGGCAGGTAGACAGCCCTTATAAAGCGGGCCCTATGATTTAAGGTTTGGAGGATTTGGAGGACAAGAAAGATTTTAACAGCAATATTGGTTGAAGCCAGGAGTCCTGGTGCTCACTGAATAGCTTCTCACATGATGTACTGCAGCTGACAATTTGACCAGTTAAATTTACATAATGGCTCTGTATTTGTAGACTAAGGCACACATGCTTAGGCTACTGACAGTAGGGCTGTTTTGAACTAATACACGAGTCTGTAAACACATTTAAGAAAAGTAAGATTGCTCAGCGCTACCATCTACTGGTTTTATTTATGCTTAGTTTTAACGTATGCTAGCTGCTCAGTGCTGCCGCCTAGTGGAGTGAACGGGTAACTGAACTAGCAAAGAATAAACAGGTGCTCAATTGATTTAATGTATTAAAGACTCTGAATTTAGAAACAAACAGTGTAGCTCTTGATATAGTACTCCACCCATAAGCCATGCATCCTGAGATGACAAAGGGAAAATAATGTGTTTTCCACCCAGGCTGGACATTTTACTAAGCAGAATTATGCCATGAGGATTTGTTTTGTTTGTTTGTATTAAACCACGCTGGCAAATAAATAGTTTTGTGTGCAGTTTGGCAATGGGATGATTTCACAAGTAATCCTGTCCTAATGTAGCTCAGCAAAATGATCTAGTAAGGTGTACAATATGTTTTGCTTTTTCCTTCACAAGGTGCTAGATTAATGGGGACAGTAACGCTGTTATTCCAGTGGTGGAACACAATGCATTTTGATGTTGACGGATGAAGAGAAGGACAGACAGATAGGAAAAATCTGACCTCTGAAACTCAGGTCAAAGGAATTGTATTTTACTACCGGTATACCCACTGTATCTTTCTTTCTATCTATATCGCTCTGGAGTAAAATAATCTGTTTTGGGTTAATAACAACCTGACACACTGAACCTAAATCAACCTTTAATAGCCTGCTTGTAGATCCTAGTGGATTCTTCAGCGAATGTGTAACCTGTGATCACTGTACTCTTAAACATACCCTTCTATGCTGTAGCTGTGAGCATTGATTGTGAGTGGTTTTTATAACATCATTTGAATGTCATATGACAGTGCGACCTTTCAACTCAGCTGATCAAGTCAACCCCTTAGTTAAAGTAAAGATAAGGACATTGCTCACTGAGGACATTTTAAAGTAACAATAATTGTAATTGTCCTTCATTGGATGATGCAGTTACTGAATTTTATTTTAATTTTATGACATACTGACTGATAAAATGAAAGGCTTTTGCTAAACATGTCCATAATCCAGTAGGATTATTCTTACATGCCATATTGCATGTTTTTGGAATAATTTACATTCAAAGAACTTAACTTTGGTATGATTTTAAAAGCTTTTAAAAAACATACATCATGACAATACATATTTTAGTGTTTGACAACATGTCGTGTTAATGAAAGGTGATAAACGGACTGCCTCTGTGGCTAAGCTTTCTACTTAGGAGAGAGGTTAAATGATTCCCCAGTGATCTTTAATCTGGGTTTAGCGCTAAATTTATTGTGTGCAGCGCTTTTTGCTTCTATTGACACTAATGCAATGACCATAATGGGTTGGCCAGGTTATTACAGTATGTATTCTGTTTAAACAGCAGGCCACTGTATTTATTTATCAGGTTTCTTATTACTGAAAGCTGTGTCTGGTATACACTGCTGTGCAGAAGTCTTAGACATGTTGCACCTTTCTACTCTTATACGTTATGAGCATCAACAATTTACTCAAAGTGCCAACTAGTGTTTTCTACTATTATAATGACCTTGACTTGCATAAAGAACGAAAACAAACATTGAATGAAACAGCTTGCATTACATAATTTTCAAGGTGTGGTATCTGAAGCATAATCAACAAGTACAGAGAAACATCATCTGTAATTGACAAACCTTGGAGTGGAACACCCAAAAAGCTGTCTAACAAGGATGAGTAATACTTGAAAAGACTTTTTTGCACAGCAGTGTATATACATTTAGTTGAAGAATCTGCACAAAGTTGAAAAAATAAAACATATGTATTCATACCATATGCAAAATGTATGCCAAAATATGGCACCCATTGACTGAAGGCTGAGGTTATGGATAGGATTAAGGGTCAGGGCTAAGGTTAGGGTTGGGTTTAAGGGTTAGTAGGCCATTCTAAATGATAAGCCCATGCTGATCGGGTCGTGATTTTGCTTGGACTCCAAACATTTATTATTCTAATGTTTGCTATTGTTATGCAAAAAGGAAAACAATTATCGTATGGATTCTGAATCCTATAATATATATATATGTACGTATTAGCTTGGGATTGTTGTATGGCCAGTGTCATTGCTTAAATTTTACATCAAGGTTTAAATTAGATGAGGAATGTTTGTTTCCTGTTCTGGGCTACAATGATGTGATTTATATGACTGCTAGTAAGGAATCGCTGAAGAAAGCTGATACTGTGTTCAGCAGGATTTGTAGATTTGTTCTTCAGTGCACTCCTTTAGAACATCACTGTACTTTGTATTCCAGGTTAAACTTGTTGTCACCTGATAATAGAAGGAACTTTCAATGGAATTGGATTCTTTTTAAAGGGGCGCGTAACAAACTGCCTGTTTACTTGAGCAATCTATTCCAGTTTACTCCAGTAATTACAGCTTACGAAATGTTTGCGGTACCAAATATTTTAAAATACTGCTGGTAAAAAGTGCTACTGGAAGAAAGTCTTTTGCTTTTGTGCAGTTTCAGATTGAAATGCATTGCCGATGGAACTTAGACCACAGACTTCCCATCTTCAATTTAAAAATGTGTTGTTCCACTATCTGAAGAAGCCCTGTGTATGGATATGATGTTATGTAGTGTTTTAAATGTGTATTCTGTGTGTTTTAAGTGATTGTAACGTGCTGCTGTTGGACGCCGTTGTAAACGAGCTAATTATAGCCTATATGGCCATTTTCCAATTTAAAAAAAAATGATATTTGATATTTTGAAAAGACACAGGGTGACCAGATGTCCCGGATTGACCGGGATCAGCCCCTTTTCCCAACAAATGTCCAGATGGCTCAACATGTTCCCCCAAACCTTAATAAAGTCCTGGTTTGCAATGGAGCTAGATACCATTCCATGCATTAATTACGTAAACAATATCCAATCACATAAAAATACGGGTATTAATATTTTTCATATATGTTACTATACTAAATTAAAAGAACGCAAAATTCTAGAAATGAATGGTAAACTCACAATAAATATGCTTACACCATCTAGGTAAACATGGCCAGGAACTGGAAAGGGGCGGTGAAGTTGTTGTGCAGCAGTCAGGGGGTTGTTGTGTTTTTTTTTTTTTTTTTGTTTTGTTTGTTTATTTTTTGGTAAATTTAATGTGAAAACAATAATAGATAAAAGGACTATATTCAGATAAGGGGTATTCTTTAAACACTTGTATAGTCTGACAACTGTCTTTAATTTGTGAGTCCCATTTCTGAGCTTTGGAAATCTGGTCACGGTATAAATCCATAATGGCTTAATATACCAGCTTCTCCTAGTCTTGAGAAGATATTCACTTATCAAGTCGTGTGGGGGCATAGTTCAATTGGGCTTCCTACACCTGTTTTGTCAGGTGTGATCGGTTTTGTGCTGATATACACCATAGCGTAGGGCTCCATGTTCACCAGTTTGGAGTGTTCCGGTTTTTAAAACTTTGATTCAATACCGTTTACCTGTCCAGTTCGTTCCCTGGTTTATTTTCTTTAAACACAACTACCCAGAATGCTTTGTGATTTGAGTTAACAGGCCGGTTAACATGCAACCACATGGCCACTGCTAACCGTTTGTGTTCAGAACAAATTAAACATTTAAAGTATCTCGTTTTTTAAGCCACTGTAAGCACCATATGTCTGTAAGGTTTAAAAATTCAACACAACAGTTGTTTATAGCTATTTGTTTTGGCAATTTTGGTCAACTGTTTTACTGTTGACGTTTTTCCCACTTACCGTTTGATGTGAAAATACTGAGACGAGTCTTACAAGCTGAAGCTGCCCAACTCCGCCTCAACTGAGCATGACAACAGCGTCACCAAACATACTGCCATATGATTTCGCCAATAGGCACATTTTCATCTAGACTTCCTGGCGCGAATGTGCAAAATTTCAAAATTTGTATTCATTCTCCATAAAAAAAAGAGAGCTCTCGGTAATTTCTAATAGAGTTCGATATAATATATATATAATATATATATATATATATATATATATATATATATATATATATATATATAAAATTTTCTCTAGCGCTCTCTCTCTCTCTCTCTCTATATATATATATATATGTATGTATGTATATAGCGCCCCCACTGTCTACATTCTCACTGAAAACTAGCGGTCTGAAATGCAAAGCACATACAAAAATAAACTGGATGATCTCCACATTCTCACTGAAAACTACGGTCTGAAATGCAAAGCACATACAAAAATGGAAAAACAACAACACACACACACACACACACACACACACACACACACACATTGTGTCGATTGCAGCGTACTTCACTTCATTTCATTTCAACAATTTTCAGAGGTCGTTTCAGAGAATAATGGCGATCTCTTTGTTTTAAAATGTACCGTATGAGCACAGGATGAGCTCTTATATTTCATAGTGCTACATTAGTCCTGCTGAACAGGATCATCACACGTCCGATTTGGCACGCTGCAATCGACCCATACAAAAATAACTACACAAATAAATTAAAATTAAACAGCCTTTAGTACTACTAAAGATTTTGAACTAAATGGCGCCTATTTGTGCGGTTTTACGGTAGGACATCTCGGAGTGGGGGTCTGGGGGCTGCAGGATTTGATCGCTGTGAAATTGTCGTACGTCACTAGAAGGCGTGGAGACTCAGAGGTTTGATTGACAGGAATCGCGGGGAAGAGAAACTGCGTGTCCACACAGCTGTGGGGGTTTTGAATTTCTAACTGGGGCTCAATACAACTACTAGAAGGCATTCGGTACGTAAATGACTTGATATTTTAATCTTTGTATTTAATGTAATTCAATGAGCAGCTTTTCTGTCAAGAGACACTGTTTCTATTAAGTTTAAAGTATTCTCCGGTGTCTCTAATCGTAGTGTAAGCACTGTGCTGTGCTGGCCTCGTTTGGACAGTCTGTAGCCAGAAAGAATATTCCATGCATAATCCAAGGCAATGGCCTTGAGCATGTTAAGCGCCCATAGGGAGCATGCTATTTAATGCCAGAATACCTTATTGATTAAGTGGAGAAGCCATTCACTGTGACTTTTAACAGAATGGCAAATATAAAATACATAGCCTCCTGTTTATTTACAAAAAGAAAAAAGTCCAGGACATGGTGTAGTTAATCGCGTAGATAAGGAGAATGTGTTTTAAATATATAATGTGCCCGTGTTATCTCAGAATGTGACTCTTTTGACCTAGCGTGTCGTGGTAGAGGGATGGGGACTTGTTAGTTTTACTAATTAATCTGTAGTGTACATGATCATGAACTCCCCGACTCTATCGTCGTAGTGCTGTGGGCGGTGGATCAACAGTTTGCACAAACAGCATTGTTTTCGGGCACGCTGTGTCGCAAAATCCTTATTGGGGTTTCTTAGATAAATAAATTAACTGTGAAGTCACGATGCGTGGAACAGCGTCTGCTACTCGAAGTGAACTGACACGTTAAGCGGTAAGAATTGCTTACACTTTCTAAAATAACGTGTATTGCTTATTCAATGTATTGGTATATTCTCTGGGTGTATTGTAATGGCGGTGTTGTGTTTAAGCGTTATTTTTTTGTATTATTTAAACGTGGTGTCTGTTTTCGTGACTTGTGTGACCGGCGCGGTGGGAACGTGGCTGCCATGTGTGTGGTTAACCAACACAAAAGGTACAGGAACTACGGAACAGAGACAATGTGTCCACATGTTCCTTTACGGCACCGCGCTAGCAGGAGCTGTGTTTTGCTGTAAAGAGAGATAAACACAAAGTCTAATATGTTTGTCAGGGAAGTGCGCCTAGCATTTCCGTCACAACACCACGGGCTGGATTATTGTACCTAGCTCGTCTCCTTACTGTAGTACACTACGTTCATTTACAATGGAGGCGGGTTTTAGTAAAAACATGTAAAGCTATTGTTAATATTGTAGTATTTAATATAATTGTTTTGTAATTTAAAGCAAACAAACACAAAGCCAGCAAAATCTATTTTTGCTGTGTGCAACTATTTAAAACAAAAATATTTCCTAAAATACAAAACCTGCGATATATGTAATTTTTTTTTTGCCTATCTCTGTTGCCTATGGTCCTCGGATTGCACAATAGCAAGGACTTTAAATAAAAATGCAGAGTGCGACTGGAGAACATAAAGCTGTCATAGTACTCTAAAATAAATCGATTTTCTTGTGCTTTATGTGAAACAAACTGTTGCGATGCCAGTTAAGTGTAATGTAACATACATCGGCTACTAGGAACTAGATCAGTTTACACGGGTCGAATGGCCTCCTCTTGTTCGTAAATGTTCTTATTTTCTTACACAGACACAGTTATAGTTTAAAAAATAAATGCAAAATCAAATTCCAAATCCTATTATGCTTTGATAACAGGACACAGTAGTATACAGACTTTACAAAGGGTCCCATCCATTTTCAAATTAAAATCCAAGACCTAAAAAAAAAACCCACTGTAAAACAACAAGGTAATAACAAACAAATAAATAACAAAAAACAATGTGTTACTTGGTTTCTTGCAATGCACTACTACTTCAAAATATGTTTTTGTTAAACTGGGAGGAGTTCTAGAATGAGCTTAAATCCCCACAGCAGCCAAAACGTTCGTAACCCTGGAAGTAAACGCTTCATGGTCTTTTAAAGATCTGCAATTGCAATACCTGCTTTTCTCAGTCTTGAGTTTAAAAAGACATGTCACTAATAAACTGCCTGACTGTCTATCTGCTTTAAGCATCCTAAAAGATCCATGTGAAACAAAGACAGTCTTTTGGTTTGGGTCACATGCATTTCAGTCTACAAAGTTCTTCCTTGGCATAGTTTTTTTTTTTTTTTTTTTTTTTTTTTTAATATGTTTACCCTACATAGTTCTTCTGTTTTAAACCTTTTTGTTTTTGGAACGTCAGTTTTGGATTTAATAGTACTGTACAGAGAATAGGCCTATCTATGTGGTTGTTTAGAAGTGTAATCCATTACGCAATGCAAAGTACACGTTGTAAGTCGAAACGTTGTAAGTCGAAGCACATTTTCCCATAGGAACAATGTTATTAATTGGGGTTATGTTCCTTCAGTGTGTGTATGCGGTGCTCCTAGCTGGAACTACGATCGCCTGAAGTTAAGCCCCTCATCATGTGACAGAGTTCACAGCTTAGGTTTCGTTTTCCGTCAGTTGCTCTTATCAGACATTAAGGGCAAATAAATTCTGGAAAAAAAAGTTACGTGCATGTGGCAAAGTGCCCCTCCCCTGGGCTATTTATCTGTGTTGTATATTGCGTGTAGTGTGTTAATGTTGGTGTATTGTAGTTGGTACACGGGATATAATATGGGTTATGAACACGAGTAATTTAAAATATAAATTTTGTATTTAGGCACAGGGAATTGTACTTTATTAATTCACGTGCAGTTGTACCGAGACTCCAATTGAGCGATTGATTGGGAATCGCGTCTCGGTACAGCTGCGTAAAAGCTGCATGTTTTCACTCACTCGGGGTTGTGTGTTGGGGAGTGGAGAATGGGAGAGAGAGAAGAGGTAATTTAAAATAAAAACAACGATTGCTATGAGTGCCTGGAGGGCCAGCACTCTACTTGTGTGTTTAGTGTTCGTCCACTTCTTGTTTAGTGTTGTCAGTTTTGTTTACCTTTTTTATTGCCGCAAGTGCCGCGTCCTGTTTTGGTGTTGTGTTTTCTGTTCAAACTTTTTATTTCTGTTTAAATAAACGCACAGCAGTGCATTCATCATATCATCAGTCATCTCTATTACTTCCTTGTTTTGACATCACCACTCTACTGTCATTGTGACATGTATAAAAACAATGCAAGACTAAGTCAGGGCGACCACGACAGTCCCAGCAGTTCGGACACCGAGCATGTGCACATGACGCATGGCTCGTGTCTCGCCGTGTGATAAATGCCATATCGATATCGTAAAGTCGAAGCAGGGTAGTAATGCAAAAGAGTCGTAAGTGCCGGGCGTTGTAAATCGAAGCGTTGTAAGTCGAGGATCGCCTGTACTTCTATTCTGTACATACTAATGGTAATCAACTTTTACATTGTACTGGTGGTTCTAAATATCAAGTGTGGCAGGAGATGTAGCCTATGTTACTGACATCCAAGTACTTTAAAAAATGAATTTATGAATAGCTATTGTATTGCAGGTTTCTATGAAGCTACAGTACGCAATCTTGTGGTGCGATTGGGGAAAGCTCACTAGATGAGCTCATGCTGTATTTTTGCAGTGTTAAGAGGGACTTGGTGTTTCTAAGACTGATGTGCTTGAGGGACCCGGATTAGTAAGTCATGTACAGAATTGCTTAATGATCGTTTTCAAAATGATGATCAGTACAAAGTCTCAGAAAACACCTGTGGCTTAAGTCTCTACCAATGAGCCACTGGAATTAATTGTAGTCTCCACAAGCAGTTACCTAGCAACAGTAATTATCTTTAGGACTAATTCAATTACAGTTATTTAATTAAAATGTACTGCAGCACTGATGTTTGAGAATTTTTGTTAACAGCTGGGGTAGTCTGTTAGTTTTACTAATTGCAAAACCAGTTAATTATTTTTTTCTACAGCATTCACAAATGACCTTTGCATTTTCATCTTAATTTGATTGGCCTGTTTTAATTAAAACATTTGTAGTTCACATTTCATTTGTTTACCCATTCCAGCTTCTGTTGTCTTTGGGAATATTTGATCTATGGCTGCCAACTGGGACACAGTATCTTTAACTAACGTGCGTCTCATTGCTGGCTGTGTTTGTACCCTGGCTTTTCCTAGCATATGTAAGCCTTGTGATACATATACACACACACTGTACACCCTCGCTATAATGGACCTGTTAGGGTCCAAGCCTTTTGTTTGTTATATCACAGGGTTTGTTATAGTGAAAGGTCAAAATAAACTCTTGGAGTAAGTTAATGAGTTTGTAAATACAAGTAGAATTATAAGTTCCTGTTCCTTTCATGTATGCAGTATTCAGCCTTTGCTTTATCCTATTAGTTAAAGAATTAAAAAGCAGTATAAAAAGCAAAAATCCCAAATCGAATCTAAACTTTTATTCAGCCTACATCGACAACCTATATTCACGCCAAAGATATGCCTGCATTACTGCTTTTTTCAAACCAACAATATAGTTCCCAGCTTTGTTGCAACATAAAGTGATTTTTTGTTTTGGAGGTATAGTTACACCGCGCTCGCTTTTTATTAAGACAAAAGAGTTGACTTCACTGCGGATGTGGCATCCTGTGTGTACAGACTGCAATGCCACAGTGTGTGTTTATAATCTTGTTTTAATTTATTTGTATTTGGGGTCCAGGGGCCAGGTTCATTATAATAAAGTGCGCTATATTGAGGGTGCACTGTAACTTGTTTTTTTTAATTATACTTCTATATTGGAAACCCTTTTGTTTCATGGTTACTGGCTTGTTCCTTGCCTTCCATGCATTGAATCTTTCTTTCACTGCAGATCTGTCTCTGGAACTCCTTTGCGTTGGTGGAATCCTTGTCTTGTTGACCTACAGTTACATAGCCTACTGTGCCTTGACAAGAGTTGTTTACTGTATGCATCATTTCAGTGTATGTATTCCACAAAGTATTCTGAGAATTCAGGCTAATACATTTTTAAATTGTGTTTCCTCTCGTTGCTTATATTGCAGCACACCACACCACTCAATTAGCCCCTCTGTGTATTCAACAACTTAAGAGTACATTGCTGGACTTTTTGTAAAGCTGCTGTGTACCACATGGCTAAATGGTGCATTGTGGCATTTATTTCATTATGGTTTTATATTGCGACAATTGCATTTTTCTTTCTGTCCTAGATTCTTGTTGCCCATCTTGTGCTTCAGTCTGTCAAACTGCTGTGTTTTGGAGTTTTTCCACAACCAGTACTGCAAAGTGGCCAGCTGGATATTTGATCGCCCTGTGTACTAAATGAACAGAATTCATGAAACCGCCAGCACAGATCCGATTTAACCGTGATTTGGTTTTAATTGATTGGGGCGTCCAGAGGAAGCTCATAAAAACTTTACCATTGCTGGTAATTGCAGGGCTTCAAGTGCACAGGGATATCAAAATAATTCCAGTAAACTGTATGCATGCCTTCTGTTCTTGTTTTACTATGGAAGATGCAGTTTGTTAAATGCACATATTGTAATGTTTTTTTTTTCACTCTTTTTCCAAAGCTGCACTTCCAGTTGAAGGAACACAGCTTGCTTGGTTCTAGGAGTTGAGAGTTCTTGAAAGAAACAATTCAGAAAATTTCATTTTTTTTCCCCCCCAGAATAAAAAATGAAAATAGTCCAAATGTTCTCTCCTGTATTCTTCTAGAATGTGCTTACCTTCAAGTACCAATTGTTGCTTTTCCTATGCGTGACATGTTTTCAGTATCGAGTTCCTTCGTGATGTAACCACAAAGTGTACAATGGAAGTATCTGCAAGGAGCAGTCAATACATATTCTTCGTTAATAGCTTCAGAACAATTACCATTCAAAAATGTAATAATGTGTGTAAGGTTCACAGGACAGTGTGGGAGCTACAGTATGACATAATGGCAGTGATGTCCGAATTGTAATAAACACAATAAAACAGGCACAAAACAAATAATGTATTTGGGCAACAGTTTCACAGTATGTTTACCAGTAGGACAATCCCCATTAGTGAGAGAACAATTGTTTGCCGCCTTGCATGTTCTGTAAGTATGAATGACTAATCAGGTCTGTGCAAAAAAATAGAGAATGGAATTTCAGAATTGGAATGTCGTTAGTGTCAGTAACGCTCCATCGCATTTCTCTGTCTGGAATGCTCATCTCACCAGGGTTCTCCCCAGGAATTGGCAGAGCATTATAGCCGTGA
Organism: Polyodon spathula; assembly: GCF_017654505.1. Taxonomy (NCBI): domain Eukaryota; kingdom Metazoa; phylum Chordata; class Actinopteri; order Acipenseriformes; family Polyodontidae; genus Polyodon; species Polyodon spathula. The sequence goes on from NC_054537.1 coordinate 90,792,697, forward strand.
GCACTTTTTTAATGGAAAAAATGTAATTGCCTTAAGACCGTAAACATGTAATAAGACAAATCATTTGAATAATGTTTTTTTTTTCAAATACATTTATTGATTGAACACATTTATTGTCACTGTTTTTGCTTAGAAAATAATCGGTTAATTTTTTAGCAGTCATTTTAACGTTTGCACCTCTCAAGTGCTTAAAACGGAAATCCCACCCCTTCAACTCTCTGATTGGTTAAATGTAGTGTCAAGCCGTAACACACCTGGCGTGGTTGCATCATTTTTTACATTGTTTTCACCCATGGTACTTTCTACATTCACGGTGTACTGTGCATTAGTTTACTGTACTCTACGTTGTATACAAATATAGATATGGTTCAGTACAACACAGTGCTATTTCCTATTGTTTAAAATAATAATAAACTAAATAGTGCTAATTACTGAAACTAACAACAATAAACTGCATCTGAAGTCATGGAATTCCCGAATCTCAAATGCAGCTGTATGTAGCGCTCTGATCCTCAGACGTTACCGATGCTATTGATATTTATTATTCGCCGAATGCAGCGATGGTTTGCTCAGTCATTTCTCTGTCTTGGGAGACTTACTATAGAGCAGTGTTTTCCAGCCCTGTTCCTGACGGCACACCGTGTCTGCTTGTTTTCCTTCCAACGCAGGGCTCAATTGCTTAATTGAACCCTTCATTGAACTAATTAAGTGATTAACTGGGCATTTTCCTGTTATTTTCAAGCTCTTCGTTTGTTGATAGGGCTCAATTAAACAACTGAGCGCTGCGTTGGAACGGAAACCAGCAGACACGGTGTGCCGTCAGGAACAGGGCTGGGAAACACTGCTGTAGAGTACAGTACAGCTCTGGTTTGATAGGAAAAATGAAATCTTCTCATACAAATTTCCATTTTTAGTTTTTATTTTCCAAAATGATGGGTACAGTATTATAACGGGTCATACATGCAAAATGGTTGTAACTACTATATCATGCATTTTCTAATTTAATTGTACTCCAACCATTATAGGAGGCTGTGTGGTCCAGTGGTTAAAGAAACAGGTTTGTAACCAGCAGGTACCCGGTTCAAATCCCAGCTCAACCACTGACTCGCTGTGTGACCCTGAGCAAGTCACTTAACCTCCTTGTGCTCTGTCTTTTGTGAGACGTTGTAAGTGACTCTGCAGCTAATGCATAGTTCACACATCCTAGTCTCATATCTTGTAAAGAGCTTTGTGAAGGTGGTCCACTATGAAAGGCGCTATATAAAAATAAAGGTTGTTATTATTATTATTTGCCTAGACATGCATTTAGGTTATGGTGTGTGTATCCTAGTACAGTACTAGATTGCAACAAGGTCCTCGATTGGAGGAGACACATGTTGGAGACCTTGGATTTACACTGTTCCAACAGTGTACTATAAGTGTAGAAGTGTTTACAGAACTCTGAGGCTGCGTTAAAAATAAAAGCCCCATAGAGTATCTACTGTACCCTTCCTTTCACAGTGTGCCATAGTCGATCGTTACTGTCTTTGCTTACATCTGCCCATAGAACTAGCTGGACCTTACTTTTGGTATCATCATCTCCCCTGTTTTTGGTTAAGGCTTGCAAAGCACAGTACCTTAGTATTCTCATTAAAGACATATGTTGCAATAAAGCCGTAAACACTGTTTTAATAATGTGTGGGTTGGTGTCACTTCTACTACCAAACCCTCTATGTTGAATGAGGTGGGAAATGGAGTACAGTAATTCAACCTTTTCACTTCAATAGAACATGAACTGTACAATAGATGCCCTGCATTACTTATTAGCACTGTGAGTGAGGACCAGATGGGCAGATGCAGTTAGCTTCATTTTTCTTTTTAATAGTAAATGTATTCATATTTTTAGTTTTAGATGTTTTAAAAATGTTTATTGTACAAGTCAGCTGAGAGAGTCATTTTCAGGTTCCCTGTAAGTCATTAGTACTGCATGTCCAGCTCTACTGAGCTGCTGAGAAAACAAACCCTGTGAATTCCATACAAATAATGGGAGGCAAATGGGAGGTAATTAGTGGAGGAGGCTAAGGCTGTACAGTATGGTGGATGCTCCCCTTGCAGTTATCTGATACAAAAGCACTTCTTGGTCTAATGTTAATGAGCAGCATTTGTATATTCATCCCTTTTAATCTCGGGTCTCTCTTGCTGAGATCTGCTCTCTGCCTCTTAGCAACAGCTCAGGGGGCAGGGAGGGAGCTGGGTCAGCCATAGGCTGTCACGCCACCAATGACTCACTGCCAATGCCTGCCTCTCATCTGCTGCTGGTTAAGAAGGGTTTGCTGCAATATTCTAACCATAGCCATTAAACTGATAAACTGGAATGCAATTATGGGGCAGGAAATGTTTAAAGCGTTACAATTAGAATTCAGGTTTCCTGTAAATGTATAAGTTCAGATATGGGGACTAGTAAAACACTCTGGAAATCTGTAAGGTTTGTTGTAGTAGTTTCTAGATTTGTTTCTGCCGTGTACATTTGTATTGTGCTGTCTTTTATTTCAAGTTTGAAACTGCAAAAATGTGCGTTGCATAGTGTGTCATGCTTTGTTCCAGTGTGTAGCCATTACTATCAACACAGGGGATTAGAGTTTGCAATTGGGGATTGTCGGCAGCAGATTAAAAGAGGGAAGCACACTAATATTTTAGCAAACAAATTGAACACCAACAAACAGCTTGATGATGTAGTCTGACTATCTTTACTATTTTTTAATATTTATTGTATTTATATTTATACAGTAAGTACTGAAAATAATTAATAATTAATAATTAATAATACTACATTAAAAGTAACGTCAAGCTGCCCTGTTCAGCAACTTTGTTTAACATTAAGGTATAAAATGGGAGATATATTATATATACACACATTGTCTGTATAAAATCTACACCCCCTTGAACTTCTTTCACATTTTGTTGTATCAGAGTTTTGTGCATTTAAATGACCATTTTTTCCACTTATCTATACACCATACTCCACACTGTTCAGGGGAAAAAGTTTTTTTTTTTCTTTTATTGAGAAAAAGATTATATATTAAAAATACAAAACTGAAAGATCATAATTGTTTTCACCCCCCTGAGTTAATACTTGGTGGAAGCACCTTTGGCAGCAATTACAGCTGTGAGTCTGTTGGGATAGGTCTCTACCAACTTTGCACACCTAGATTTGGCAATATTTGACCATTCTTCTTTACAAAACTGTTGAAGCTCTGTCACGTTCCTTGGGGAGCGTTGATGGACAGAAATCTTCAAGTCATGCCACAAATTTTCGATTGGATTTAGGTCAGGGCTCTAACTGGGCCACTCAAGGACATTCACCTTTTTGTTCCTTAGCCACTCCAGTGTAGCTTTGGGTCATTGTCATGTTGAAAGGTGAACTTCCGTCCCACTTTCAGCTTTCTTGCAGAGGGCAGCAGGTTTTCCTCAAGGACTTCTCTGTACTTTGCTCCATTCATTTTCCCTTCTATCCTGCCAAGTGCCCCAGTCCCTGCTGATGAGAAACATCCCCACAGCATGATGCTGCCACCATCATGCTTCACAATAGGGATGGTGTTCTTTGGGTGATGTGCTGTGTTGGGTTTGCGCCAAACACGACGCTTTGCATTTAGGCCAAAAAGTTCCATTTTAGTTTCGTCAGACCACAAAACTTTTTGCCACATGGCTACAGAATCTCCTGAGTGGTTTTTTTGCGTACTTTATTACATGATTTATGACATTTTAGAAGTATCGCGGTTGCTTATTTTCTGTAATACGGTAGCCTACCTGTATGTAGCAGCGTGTGGCTAACCAACTTTGACTACAGTACATTTATCGGTGACAGTTACCGAGAGCCTATTAGGTGGGAGGTGGAAGGTCAGGGGAGTACTGTACCAGCGAATCAGGAGTGTGTATTTGTTGTTAAGTGTCGGGACAATGCTGGTGTGGCCGTTAAATCCAAGAGTGTGACGTAGATGTTTATCTGCACCAAAAATTACTTTGATTTTGGTAAAAATTACAATATATCCTACTTGGTTATTTTCTTTTTTTTTTTTCTCACTGTAACTTGCTTGTTTGTAATTTCTCTGCAAGAGAAACCAAAACTAAATCTTCTCATAGATAATAAGTAAGCACATTTGTACAGGAATTACAATTGAACTAAAAACAAAACAACAAAACCACCTATAAGAACTTCAGAAGGGCTGCTGTTCTGTACGTAGTTTATCTTGCATTTTCTTTCAGAACTGTACTACCATAAAATAAAATGTGCTTAATATGTGTGTATATATTAGCTTGTAATTTACGTGCTAGATTGAGGCTCCTGTCTCTTCGGGAGCATTGCATGTAGATAGTCAGTGTTGCGTGTTTTGTGTGTGCGTTTTTTTAGTAGGGGGGAGAAAAAAATACCTTTTAATGTTTCTTTATTGATAGCTGTGTTTATTCGAGGTCGGCCTCTATTATAAAGCTGATATGACTGTGGCGAATACGATGGCGGCTCCAAATTGAAGTACACTCAGCAAAAATATAAACGCAACATGCAACAATTTTAAAGAGTTTACTGAGTTACATTTCATATAAGGAAATCAGTCAATTGAAGTAAATTCATTAGGCCCTAATCTATGGATTTCACATGACTGGGAATACAGATATGCATCTGTTGGTCACAGATACCTTTAAAAAAAAAAAAAAAGGTATGGGCGTGGATCAGAAAACCAGGCAGTATCTGGTGTGACCACCATTTGCCTCATGCAGCGCGACACATCTCCTTCGCATAGAGTTGATCAGGCAGTTGATTGTGGCCTGTGGAATGTTGTCCCACTCCAATGGCTGTGCGAAGTTGCTGGATATTGTCGGGAACTGGAACACGCTGTCGTACACTTCGATCCAGAGCATCCCAAACATGCTCAATAGGTGACATGTCTGGGGAGTATGCAGGCCATGGAAGAACTGGGACATTTTCAGCTTCCAGGAATTGTGTACAGATCATTGCGACATGGGGCCGTGCATTATCATGCTGAAACATGAGGTGATGGCGGTGGATGAATGGCACGACAGTGGTCCTCAGGATCTCGTCATGGTATCTCTGTGCATTCAAATTGCCATCGATAAAATGCAATTGTGTTCATTGTCCGTAGCGTATGCCTGCCCATACCATAACTCCACTGCCACCATGGGGCACTCTGTTCACAACGTTGACATCAGCAAACCGCTCGCCCACACGACACCATACACGCTGCCTGCCATCTGCCTGGTACAGTTGAAACCGGGATTCATCTGTGAAGAGCACACTTCTCCAGCATGCCAGTGGCCATCCAAGGTGAGCATTTGCCCACTGAAGTCGGTTACAACGCCTAACTGCAGTCAGGTCAAGACCCTGGTGAGGACGACGAGCACGCAGATGAGTGTCCCTGAGACGGTTTCTGACAGTTTGTGCAGAAATTCTTCGGTTGTGCAAACCCACAATTTCATCAGCTGTCCGAGTGGCTGGTCTCAGACTATCCCGCAGGTGAAGAAGCCGGATGTGGAGGTCCTGGGCTGGTGTGGTTAAACGTGGTCTGCGGTTGTGAGGCCAGTTGGACGTACTGCCAAATTCTCTAAAACGACTTTGGAGGCGGCTTATGGTAACTAAATGAACATTCAATTATCTGGCAACAGCTCTGGTGGACATTCCTGCAGTCAGCATGCCAATTGCACGCTCCCTCAAAACTTGAGACATTGCGTTATGTGAGAAAACTGCACATTTTAGAGTGGCCTTTTATTGTCCCCAGCAAAAGGTGCACCTGTGTAATGATCATGCTGTTTAAGCAGCCTCTTGATATGCCACACCTGTCAGGTGGATGGATTATCTTGGCAAAGGAGAAATGCTCACTAACAGGGATGTGAACAAATTTCTGCACAAAATTTGAGAGAAATAAGCTTTTTGTGTGTGGAAAATTTCTGGGATCTTTTATTTCGGCTCATGAAACGTGGGACCAACACTTTACATGTTGTGTTTATATTTTTGTTCAGTGTAATATGGTGTGTGTATGTATATATATATATATATGTATGTATTGTATATATATATATATATATATATATACATATATACACACACACACACACACACACACACTATAGGAGTACTGTATGTATGTATGTATGTCATTGCCACACATTTAGTTCATCTCAATACATTTTTAAGCACAAATTAAAAGCATCAGAAGCCAGAGACATGCAATACAGCAAGTCTTTGTCTAACAACACATCAGTATTGCATTTAAAAAAAAAATTGAGAACCTCTTCCAATTGAGATTCAAGTTCATTTCAGGATATATGGAGGAACGTGTCCTGTCTTCCTTTCTATCCATTCACATGTGACATTTTAAATATTGATGTACTATACATAAATGCAGTACATTGTAGGGCTAGGTCATGGTAATTGACTTGTTTCATCTACTTCTTGTTGAAGGTTTGTATTTACAGCCATGACTGGGAGTCATGTTAGGGCTCCTAATTTTCTATTGTTGAAATGGCAAATTCTTTTTTTTCAAAACAACTGTTTTTACCAATTTATTAAGAATTAACAATGTAATTTTTACATTAAAATTCTATTGAATTTGAGAGACGGATTTTTTCTGAAAACTACACTCTTAGAACAGTCTACTAGTAACAGTGTACTGCAGGTCAATCAACAAATAAAGGTGTTTTGAAATAAACAGTTTATTGCTGGCATTACAATATACAGACTAGTTGAAAACGAGGGACATTATTACAAAAATATACAATTTTCATAAAATTGCAAATTAAATACAATGTTCAGAACACTTTTATCTCTCCCATCTGTAGTTTCATCTGCAACAGTGCAGACTGGTTTATGCTGTACTTGCTGTAAAGCTGCTTGCATGTGTTTCTCGTATACCCTGGGCAGACAGTTGCCTTAGTTAGAGCAGGGCTCTTCAGCTAGCTTTTTTTTAACTTTAAGGGGGCTAGATTGAAAAAGTTAGGAGTAGGCAGTCCAGAGTATTTTACTCTGCACATTTTTAAGCAATATTAAATATGACATAACTTAATGTTCATATATTGAATAAGACTTACACATTTTACCATTACTAAAATCACTGAGTAGGTAGTGTTATTCGGGAGTTAATTTATAAATTAGAAATAGGTTTTATAACTAAACGTTTTACTACTGTGTCGTTTCCTTGTGTTGAGTGGGTGACGGAGTAATGGATTTGCTATAATAACTAAATAAATTAATACATAAATTCAGTTAAGTTTTTCAGGTACTTTTCTGTATGTACAACTCCAAAATGATTCCACAGAATAGAACTCTCACAAAACAGCTAGTTGCTTTTTTTAAACAACTCGACTCACACAGCACACAGGCAGCGCCGCAGCAGAGGCAGTCGATCAGCGTGACGCCGACAGAAATACCTGTTTTCGCGTCATCCAGTGATCCAAATAAACATACAAAAAATGCTTTATACGAGCGACATCGCTGGGCTTCAGGGTGTGTAGTTTTCAAAGCAATCCATTGTTTTTATAGGAGAATAACAACAGTAATAGACTGTGCTTTATTTATTTATTTATTTATTTGTTTGTTTGTTTGTTTGTTTGTTTATTTATAAAAGGTGCAGTTGCAAAGCAGAATTCCATTGCCAAAATGCCAATTCCGTTCCCAATGCCTAAATCCGCAATTCTGTCCCTGATTCCGCGATTATGGAAAATCAGTAGCCCTAGTATGTTGGTGCTGAAAGTTGTTTCTGTAAATTTTATATATATATAACAAAGTTTTCAGTGTACTGGTGTCTGATCTACAAAGTATGTGCATGTTTGTTGAAAAGTACTGGGTGTGTTCATGTATAAGCTGTATATAGGGTACAAGCTTGCAACTGCTTGTCTGTAGAAGATGTGTTTTGTATTAGGAACTATTGTGACTCTATCTGGGGGAATTCAGTTGTAGTGCAAAACTTGACACCTTCCTTTGTTTCCATACAGGTTGTCTTGATTAGTACCATTGATTTGTTTGGAAACATTAGAAATGAGCATTCAAGGTAAGTTCTTTGCACTGAAATCTGCAATCTGGTTGTCGAGTTTGAGTTTAGTGTGAGTTAGTGTGATATATATATATATATATATATATATATATATTTTTCATTATATATATATCACTGTTTGTGAATTAAAAAAAAAAAAAAAAAAAATTCAGTCTAAATGGCTAGTTCGTGTGTGAAAACACTTGTATTTATTTATTTTTATTATTGAAATCGTACTAATACACCTAATAGAAATTTCTTCTCCTTACTGGTGTTTGTTCTTTAAGACTGTTTAATGTACTCTGGTGAAAGCAATTCTAACCAGTGCACGCATATACAAAGGGTCCTCCTAATCGCGTAGTACCTAAAAGGTTAAATATATGTGTAGAAAATCAAGAGTGTATTCGAATATATCTAGGGCTTCTAGTTTTTAGGTTTATTTTTCATCACGTGATGTCCCTTTTAAACATATTTTGAGCCGATTCGCTTTCTTAATCAAACACTAATTACCAAAGGAAGTTGTTTCTTTTTACCCTCATATCTTGAGTGAGTTAACAAATGACGTGCACTGATCTCATCTGATTCTATTTGAACCTGCACTTCGATCTGGCTCTAATTGCCGAATTCAGCTTGTTCATTTCCCCTGCGTTAGTTTCTAGCAGTGCATCGCTAATTAAAACAATCTGGTATTCAGTTAAGGCTTAACAAGTAATAACAAGGTTTAAAGGGAGGGAGAGAGATGGAAAATACAAACCAAAAACTAGAAGCCCTAAGTGTATCCAAATGGGATCCTGTGGGTCTATAGGAGGCTAAGATTGTATGATAAGTGTGGTGGAAAGTCAAGGCAGTTATATTGTGTTCTCCAGATAGAGGGAGGGCAGGAAGGCAGGCAGACCAGGCAGTACAAGATAATACAATTCTAGTACTGCTCTATAGTACTGTGGATGTTTTAACATACTGAACAGTACCCAGTTTTAAAAACTTGCAGATTTGTATTTTTTTGTGAAAGTGGAAATATATAAGTTGTCTGAATACTGCGGTGTAGACGTTTTTCATCCAGTACAGTGAGGTTACTTTCATTGCATGCATTGTAATGAACACGAGTGGGGAATCTGATTGCACATGGCTGTAGAACGTGCACAAGAATGAAATGGATTCCACTGGAATCCATGTGCTTTGCCCATCCAAACAAGGTTGATTTGAGCTGAAATTGAATCCTGCTAAGTGAACATTAGTCTGCAATACAACCTAAAACTAGTGGGTGGATTGTAATCAGTACAAATCTAGGCTAATCAGACTTCATATAAATACAGCAACAGTTACTGATATAATGGGCAACTGTGCTGTTAAGGTCTTTTAAAATATGTTATTCTAAATTGAATTTCCAGAGAGATACTGTAGTTATAAAGAAATTCCCAAACAAAACCAATTAGTTCATTTCTACTGTCCTGTCGCACAGTGAATCATGCTTTTGTGAGAAAGCTAATCACATCACATTATAAAAAGAGACAGTGGGACACTGGTAGTAATTTTAAGAATGTTATTTGGGGTTTTATCAGCTGTCTGCTTTTAATGCTGTTTTCTGAAGCCACACATGTAATCTGAACATGAAGAAGGACAGCAAGAGCCACAATACGGTCACATTCTACCTCTCCTTCTCCGAGTATCAAGGCATAAAACACATACAAAAAGTGATTTGGCTCGGTGGTGGGATTGGAAGACACCCACTGACCTTAAGCTCTTCAGAGTTGTTGTGGGAAGCAGCTGCACATAATAGGCTATTACAACCAGGGGAGGGAAAACAAGGGGTTAAGTAAATGGGCACTCAATTTAACATACGAAAAAAAAAATTGCTTTGGGCAAGGTTTTGTATTTTGTTTTTTTAACTAGTGTGTTAACTTTATTATCCAACAGGTGCTACTGTAATCCTTTGCCATAACAAATGAAAACTGCTTATCACAGGATTTTGCAAAAGGCTGCAGTGTTGAGAAGTGAAGCGATACTGTAGGACACTTCTACTGGTGAGCATTTGAATTGTTAACACAAGCTATATTTACGTTAATCATCATTTCCTTTATTTACGTTCTCATTACCAGTTTATTAATAACATTTGCTTTTCCAAACTAACTTTCAAGCTTCACGCAGATGAAAAATAATTAAAATAAAGACTGTGTGTATATTAGTGAACCATTCTGTACATTTCCTGTATATACATACACACACACACACACAATATTCTTTTGGAAATGTCACACACTGGTAAACCAGTAGTTTAATTTGGTATTTATTGTAAATAACCATGACACAAACCCAATGGTGTAATGTTGGTAGTCCATCTTGATCTCCGGTAATATGCGGCATGTTATTCAACATGTTTTGACAGACCTTGTTAATGATGTTACTGTATAAAAATCAAGACAGTACTTTCGACAGCACTGTAATGGGGGGGGGGGGGGTATGTGTGTGTCACCTTGCCGACCACAAAGCTCCACCTGAAACTGCCACTGATGACACTTGTTATTGTTCATTACTGTGTTGCTATTTACAAAAATGCTGGCTGGTTTGTGGAGTTGGGGGTTACAGCCTGTGAGTGATTAAATAACTATGAATTACTAGTTTCCTAACTGTTAATAATGAATATTTAACTCAATGTACACAAACGGTCTTCACTGAAGTCGCAATTTTGGAGTAAAGACTAGTACTGTTTGCTGAGAAACTGTAGCCCTCGGGATGAAATTGTTATCTAGGTGGCTACATTATTTTTACTTTTTTTTTTTTAATTAGCAGTGGGAGAAAACTGCATAAGCAAGTAGAGTAGGGTCTGCCAGAACTGCCGTATGCTGAATCTACTAGGCTGGATACTAATGAGAGCATAAATACATCATGCATTACCATACAGATCACATATTCATTGTGATTACCGTAGTGTGGCACAATAAAATCAGTGTGCGCCATAATATGCCCACTATTTTGCGCTATAATGAATACAATTGCAGCAGTAAATACAGAAATCATGAACCTGCACAGCAATTACAATTATGGTGCACCATAATGTTTAGTGTCCTTTCTTAAATGAGGCCCTATAACGCTAGAGCGAGTGTGGCATAATGTAGCTTTAATGGGGAGGTACGAGAATTGCCCTTTTAAAATATTTCTGGAAACGCTGATGTTTCCCTACAATTTAAATACCGGTACGTGAGAAGTACAGTTTTAATATTAAAATGGTACTATAGTACTGTATTGGTATAATCAAAGGGTGTTTTTAAAAAGCAATTTCAGTAATATGCTGACGATTATGTAAACACCAAGCAGAGAACGAGTCCCAAACTTTGAAAGTGTTACTGTTTTATAGGTAAGAACTGAACTCTATTAAATGTATTGTTACTATGTTTAAGCAACATATTACGATAATGCTCATTGTGGTAATTGTTTATTTATTAGTTTTAAAGTGTTTAGTAAAACGTGGCCTATTGTTTTTTTTATCTCGTTAGACTATTCTAACTGGCAGTGTTGTGCCACCATGCACTGTATTGACTCATAATACAACTGGCCCTATCTTGAAACTAGTTCAGAAAGCATTCAACAATTGTAACATTTAAACTACAAAGCCTGAAATGAACCGATTAGATTCAGAAAGCATCAGTCATTTTAATGTTGAGTATTCAAATTTTAATTTGTTAAACTGGTTTATGAGTAATGTGACTTTTTCCTTGATAAGTCATAAACCTGAATGAACAATTTTTGCCTTTTAAAGGTTACATTGAATCATCTACATTCTCTTTTAAACTAGTGTTTATTTTCTATTGTGATGTCCGATTTCATGTATTCTGGAATAATGCAAAACAAGCAATGATATAAGCGGACAAAATAGAGGATCATCATCACCATTGTCAGCCTTTTTCAATCCACTGCTGGATAAAGGCCTTCCCAAGATTCCAATTTATTTTCACACGCAATGTTTATTTTATACTCGCTGTTTAAAATATTTTTATTTTCATAGTAAAACAGGTTTAAAAGAAACTGCACTGCAACAGGACACTCAGTACTGCATCTCCAGCCAAGCCCCACCCCTTGTTCACTGTATTTATCACATGCCTCTTCATAGTCATGCATACTGATAAATCCTCTCCTGATCACTCATTTTATCACAAACTCCTCAATAATGTGATCCAAGTCATTGTTTTATTACTGTAACATCTCAAAAAGCTCTGCAGCTGTCTCCTTTGCTTGTGTCCGTGTTATCTCTGTGGTGCAGGGGCTGTGTGTATTGCTCAGACACATCCCTTTTTAAATTTAATTTTTTTTTTTTATTTCACTTGGCCATTGAAAGGTTTTCTCGGCTTATATTTTAAAATAGGATCTATTTTTTCTTAAACAACCTAGTCATTTGTAGTACCTTTACTGTAGAACTTCGATATTATATAAATCAGTTCAGACACACATCAAATTATGTTGCACATGTCCTGTAGATATATCTGAGCACCGTTGTGGATAAAATATTTAGAGTAATTAATAATCTGTCCCTTTTCTGCTCTGCAGGCTGCAGAAGTGAGGTTGAAGGCTGTCAAAAGCTGCATTAGGACAGTAGTTTAACCCTTTCAGCATGCCTTTGGTATATGGGAAATTAATGTGGCTAATTGTAATTCCTCTCCAGGTAAGCTGCTATTGGGAGAACTAAACTATATACGGAGTAAAATGCCATAAAGAAAAAGAAAACGGACGGGGAACTGTGACATGATTCCCAATGAAGGTGTTCCCTTTGCTTGAGTGAGCAGCTCAGCATTAAAACTTAGCAGAGTGCCAGATCAGATTCTATTGCAGTCTAGTGAGTGCTCGGCCAACTACTACTGCTAGACTCTGAATCTGGAGTAGAAACAAATATTTAAAAGATCTGATACTGTAGCTTGGCACCCTGTTACGCACAGTACAGTGAGTATTTTCAGCTTGCTTGTCATGCTGTAGGTAGCAAACTGGAGAATATCTGGATAGAGAAAAACACTTGGAAAGAAAGAGCTGTAATATTCCATGACAACGGAGTATAGTGTATCGATCAATCCATCTGTATTTTGTATTTTGCCTTTCATAGTGGACCACCATAACTGTGAGCCTGTGTTGAGATCGTTAGCACTGCCCAGAAATATGTGTGGGAAGTTGTTTTATTAAGTAATTGCTTTAAAGGACATTTTGTTTTTAGAATATGAGTAAGTCACATTTGGATACAATAATGAATAGTTGAAGCCCTTGGTATTAGTTTTTCAGCAGGTTAGTGATTTTAGTCCTGTCGTAAATATCTGTATATTACTGGCTAGAACGGCTGTAAACCTTTTATGTATCCATTACTTTTTAGCTATGAATGTAGTACAGTGCAATTTACAGCCATTAAAGTTGACTAAAATGAATTGCACATAACCGATAAGAGGCTTAACTGTAGCAATTCATACAAAAATACCAGCTAGTGCTTGGCTGCTACTCATGCAGTCACATAAATAAACTTGATTCCAAAATGGCAGTAGTTTTATCTATGATCTGAGAAAGGCATTTTATGTGTAATCCCTGAAGAGTAAGAGTTCCTGAGAAAATATCAAATGCACTGTACCTGGGTTTGTAACTAGGTTAACATCACCCATTTGGTTTTTGGATCTAGGCATAGCATTTGTTATTTGCCACGCTTCATTTCTTTTAGTAGGGTGGATATTTTGGTAAATTCTCTGTAGAAGTTCAAGGGCATCCTACAAATTTAAGACAACTTTTATAATATATTTCAGTAAATAAAATTAAAAGAGCTTACTTTTATTTTATTTTTTTAAATGTGTATTCAGTGATGGAATATCCTGTAGCTGTCAACCCAGTCTGAAGAAAATCAAACCAAACTGTGCAACAGGTTGGTGAATCATTTTGACCAAATGCCTGTAATGTTTAGACAGTGCGTATTTTTTGTTCTCCTTTTGTTCTGCACAGATGAGACAGCAGCAGCTCTTATATAAGATTATTGCTTTTGCAGCAAATGGGCTTGTTGAAAACCCTTGAAAAACAAGGGATTGTGGGATTATAGCTTCCAGTTGGTATTAAAAGGCAGTGCTCACCAATGTGATTGCGAGACAGTTGTCTGGTTTTGGTGCTGCAAATAGGAGCGAGAAGCTGACTGGACCTTTCACAGAAAATCTGGTACACACAGAGCTGCCTGGCCTCTGTCTGGTTAATCAAACCACAGCAGTCGTACAGCAATCTGTTACACTGATCTCTGGACAGCCTGTAAGTCCATCCTGTTTTGAGCTATGGTTTTGTTAGCTGAATATGGATATGCAAATGATTTAACCACTTCATCTCCCGAGGAAGAGTGTTCGTCACCGAGTGAAGGAGCAGATACTACTGTAGGTGAGTTTGGTTTATGCTGGAGTTCAAGTTCAAGGAATTGTTTTGAATTTACCTGGGTGGTAGCACGGACCCCCCCCTTTCTAATAATCTGCTTTTATAACATTGGATCCTTATTGAATTTATTGAATCCTAAAGTCTATATTCACACATTTGGCTCGATTACAAAAATGTGACATTTCAGTTGTAAAAATCTCATGTCATGCTCTCATGTATTGATTGTAACTAGTTTGGCAGCTCTTTATGTACTATACGGCATTTCTAAAATAAAAATAATAAGAATAATATGTATATATTTCTATGCTCCAAATAAGTTACCTAAAGTTGCAGTATATTGCCTATTTGTATATGTGTGACAAGCTGTTATACTGCAGACAATTACCAAGCTGTATTCTCAGAATACTCTTTTTCCTGGAACTACCCATTTGTTACGTTTTGTTAATGTGGTACTTGCGGACTTGTACTTTTCCTTATTTTAGTTTCTTAACTTGATTGTAATTTACTGATCGAAATATGTAACAGAATCTTGTTTATCTTGGACTTTGTGCTGCGTAGTCCACATACAGACAGTATTCACTCTTCTGTACTTGAGTGGATTTTACAACAAAGTGACAACATTCTCGGCTCTCTTTCAAGAAACTGTGTTGATCCCAGAAGGAACAAACGTTTTCAGTAATAAGACGGAATAAGTAAGTAACTGTCAGTGGTGTTTTGTGCTTCTGTTAGGCATGCTGAAGTCTACATGTGAGACAAGATGATGGCATATAGTGTAAGCTTGAAAAATAAACACCTCATATGGATCAATCCTAAATGCAGTGATTAAGATGCTCGCTGGTTGATGTACTGTTTCATTTGATAGTGTCTTCAGATGCTTGCATTTGTAAAGTTTATTTTTAAATATATTTTAAATACATTTTGCACTGTTTAAAGGTTGATGTTATGAAGAATTCAGTGTAATTGTATATTTTTCTATGACTTCAGTGTTCCGCTTCTATCCCTAAAGTTGTACTGTAATCAGTTGTTCCATTCTGCGTTTCTATTTGTTGCCCTACTGAGCAATAACAGTGACTATTTTTGACATTCTAGTGAATTCTGTACAGGCAGGTACTTTGTACCCGCCAAATTATTATTGTCCAACAACTGTATTTGTAACAGCCTGAATTTACCTTCAGAGTAATAACCACTTTGTGGCATTACTGATAAACAACTTCAGACTGCAAAAAATTTGTTCACATTTTATTAACTGCGTACAGCTCCAGATGTAGATTTTAAAAACAACAATTACTGTGGAAAAATTGTAAGTGTGTTCAAATAGAAAACACCACAGCAAGCCAGCACACTCATCTTCAAACTACTTTATTTAAAAATGATATATATTGAAGTAACTTACAAAAATAGATGGTGAGTAAGTAGATTCAAAAGTCCTTTTCTTCAGTCAGTTGCCAGGTTTATTGAGATATGCAGGGAGTCTGGTCCCAGGTACAGGACAAACAGAATACTCAACATTACAATGTTTGCATGACATTAAATACCCTTCTGTATAGATGGTCCACCTCCCCAATTGCAAAGGTAATTTAATTTATTGTGTGAGTGTTAATGTGTGTGTGTCTGTGTGTGTGGTCTAGTGTGACAACCTCTGAACTCAGTGCATTCTTCACACTCCTGGAGACAAAAGGTCCATACATCTGCCTTTTGTTATCTCCTTGCGACCCCCTTTGATGCCAGTGGGATTATCTCTTTTGATCTCTCTGAAGTCTAGAGCCTGTTCCCTTCTAGTCCACAGCATTGTTATCTCGTTGGGCAAGAAACTTGTAGACGCAATGTCTCTATCAATTGTAAGCAGTACATGCAATTTGAACCAAACAGTCTTCTATCTGCAATATTAGTCTCTTTTCAGAAAAAAACACCAGTATAGCTCTGCCAGTCCACATGCGTAGCAAACTGCTAATCAATTCTCAATCCATGTTTTCCATATATATATATATATATATATATATATATATATATATATATATATATATTTTTTTTTCTTTTTCTTCAAGTATCTTGTTAGGTAGCAACACTTGGGTACCCCATGGAGTAAGTCTGGGTGTTGTGTGAGCTTGCTGCCCACTCAGCATAGTCTGAAGAGACTCTGCTAATGCTCTGGTGCACACATGCAGTGCTGTATTTAAGTGTAGGAGATTGAGAGGGTAGTTGGTCTCCATACCTTTCCAGTGAATTTCCTTTTGTGAGATTGGCAGGACAAGCATGCAGAGTTGTTTATGGTACTACGATAGGACATTTGCAGTTCCATTCTACATTAAATAATGATTTTAGACAGTGGGTGAATTACCATTGTCAATTTCTTTATAGAATAGACAGTTTGCCCGTAGAGGCAAATAAAGGTGTATGTAAACCAAAGGCTGAATTCATTATTTATGGAGTTATATGGGTTAAATATATAGTAGGTAGCCGCTGTAATCTATAAAATAACATTTTGAGATTAAATCTGAGAAACTAGTAAAAAAGAACCAGTGCAATTCCGCCTTTGTGGCAAGCCTGCAGTGACCTATAAGAAAGGGCCAGTGCAGAAATGCACAGTGCTTATTGTTTAGAGGTAAGTTCTGGGCCAAAGCGTGAGGTATATCCTGTAAGAGCACAGAAGTATGTGTAATGCTGAAGATGCCTATCATATTCTACTTTGAAATTTAATAAGCTCTTAGCAAAAAAAAAAGCGATGATGAGACACCCCCCTCCGTGGATGAACACCTGTTGCAAATGAAATGACGAGGGCATCTCCACCGTACTGCCTCCTGAACCTCTCCAAGGCTACAGCAAATAGTGTCCAAGACATGAGCATACACTGTGTTTTATCTTTACTCTGTATCCTGTGAGGTGACACAGTGAGTGAATACCAGGACACAGGCATACACTGTGTTTTATCTTTACTCTGTATCTTGTGAGGTGGCACAGTGAGTGAATACCAGGACACAGGCATACACTGTGTTTTATCTTTACTCTGTATCCTGTGAGGTGGCACAGTGAGTGAATACCAGGACACAGGCATACACTGTGTTTTATCTTTACTCTGTATCTTGTGAGGTGGCACAGTGAGTGAATACCAGGACACAGGCATACACTGTGTTTTATCTTTACTCTGTATCCTGTGAGGTGACACAGTGAGTGAATACCAGGACACAGGCATACACTGTGTTTTATCTTTACTCTGTATCCTGTGAGGTGGCACAGTGAGTGAATACCAGGACACAGGCATACACTGTGTTTTATCTTTACTCTGTATCCTGTGAGGTGGCACAGTGAGTGAATACCAGGACACAGGCATACACTGTGTTTTATCTTTACTCTGTATCCTGTGAGGTGGCACAGTGAGTGAATAAATCATCTTTGTGATATGGGGGTGATTTGTTATTGTTCACAAACCAAACATTCTTGTCTTTTTTTTTTTTATTTCCTTGGCAGCAGACATCGGCAGGAAGAGAACATATTTATAAATTTACAATATATGCACAGTTGCTATAGTGCCATCAGGCTTATTTAACCTTGTTTGTGCTAGCATTTTCATGTAAGGTGATAACCAAACAGAGAAGTTCTAAAAGTAACTTGATACGTTGGTGACAGAGTGCGAATTAATTCTCCCTTCCGACCTTTGGGGGCGCTGTATAACAGGAACAGCATACACTGTGCCCTGTATCCTGTGGATGGCACTTGGCAGTTCATTGATAGGGTGATTTGTTATTGTTCACAAACCAAACATTCTTGTCTTTTTTTTTTTTATTTCCTTGGCAGCAGACATCGGCAGGAAGAGAACATATTTATAAATTTACAATATATGCACAGTTGCTATAGTGCCATCAGGCTTATTTAACCTTGTTTGTGCTAGCATTTTCATGTAAGGTGATAACCAAACAGAGAAGTTCTAAAAGTAACTTGATACGTTGGTGACAGAGTGCGAATTAATTCTCCCTTCCGACCTTTGGGGGCGCTGTATAACAGGAACAGAGCGCCCCACAATGGATGGCTTGGCAGTTCATTCCAGGGTCAGTGCGGTCGGCCATCCAGGAAGGGGGTGGGGCCACGATACCAGAAGTCAGCGCCACTGCGGTAGGTGATGTGTCAGTCACGGATTGGAGGAAACGTGATTGGCAGTGCCATCGAAAGAGGGAGTGACGGGTAGTATTTAGGGGAAGCGGCCCCAGTGATCTGTTCCTCCATAATGGTTACGGACTGGGACTGAGGAATAAAGAGTTTTGTTTAGTGTTATAACACATTGTTGTGTATAGTCAGTGTTGTTATTTAAAATAACAAAGCTTTATTAATGATTTACTAGGAGTGCAACAGTTAATTGATGCATACATTGATCATCTGTCCTTAAATTTTACAGAGCTTCGATTACATTTTGGTGACTCGATGCACGAATTAGTACCCAGTTTTAAGTCTCTCCTGTTTCCGATTTGCATTAAAACCTTGCGTGTGAGTGCGCTGCTTCTAGTGCTAGTACAGTAGATTAGCGTGTTGCACGAATACACACTTCAAGCCTACGTTACGCGTTGGATAAGACAAGTAGGCCAAGTAACACTTTTTTAAATCTATTAAATCTACCAATTACCTTTTGTTTTAAAGCATGTTGTGTTTGGATTATAAATACAGTTTAATCGTAAATCTCGAAAAACTACTTGCTTTTAAATCTTTTTGTAGTGATTTTTGTATTACTTTAGTATAAATACATGTTAATTTGGATTCATATGTTGTTTTTTTCTGACTTTATGTGAATGAAAAGACAAACATTTGCCCGTTTTCCCATTGGAAGTAGTGATATTTTGAAATCACTGTCCTGGTCACAAAAGCAAATTTTGTGGGGAATAATAGCCATTTTCTATACTTTTGAGGCATAAACAATTAGGAAACAACACTTACTACCCAGGAACAAAAAAATAATAATAATTTGTTACACGGTGTAATTGAATACAAAATTATGATTTACCCTTGTAACTGTTGTTGGACTGTTGTTATTAAGCACTGCATCACCTCTACACCTTAAACCACTTTCCCACAGTTACTTAAACATATTTTCAAGCTGCAGCACAATTGTTATTTCGTGCTTGTGCCTGGATAATCCACAGGTAGGAGCATTGTCACTTGGTGGTTACTCCTGTACCCTCAGGAAAGAAATGAAGCAGTTCTATCTGCAGTGCATCTGCCATGCTACACTCATGTTCAATTGCCACAGTACCAATTCCCAAATCTCTCTTCCATGAGGTCGTAGTGCGTGATGATGATTATTATTATTATTATATATTTTATTCTTTTTTTTAAATTTAGTAGTCGACAATTGATTTTACCCCATTTTTCTCCAAATTTGAAATGTCCAATTGTATTTTTTAGGCTCAGTTCACCGCCACCACCCCTGCGCTGACTCTGGAGTGGCGAAGACGAACACACGCTGTTCTCTGAAGTGTGTGCTGTAAGCCGACCGCTTCTTTTCACTCTGCAGGCTCGCCAGGCAGCCAACCCAGAGCTATAGTCGGAGGACAACGCAGCTCTGGGCAGCTTACAGGCAAGCCTGCAAGCGCCAGGCCTGTCCACAGGGGTCGCTGGTGTGCGGTGAGCCAAGGACACCCTGGCCGAACTAAGCCCTAAGACCCCCCCCCCCCCGACCTCCAGGCTATAGGGCGCATCCTGCACTCCATGCGGAGTGCCTTTACCGGATGTGCTACTTGGGAGCCCAATAGTGGATGATCTTAACCCTTTAACATAGACTGCTGAAACTCAAGTTCTTGTTGAACAGCACTAAAGTAAGCTGTTCACAATATCGATAAAGGGTTAACTGTTGATTCTTGGTAAGACAACCCTCCAGCTACAACAACAGGGACACTATTAATCTGCAATGCAAGCTGTTCTAGCAGCAGCAGGCAATCAGCTTGCTGTCTGTGATGCTGACAAATGAGGGGATGTTAATTCTTGGCAGCAGGGTGACAAATCAAAGGTAATCTGAATAACAAGTCTACCGTCCACTAAGTGCCTATTGCTGCAAACGGGAAACCACAGATCTTACACAGACGTGCTCAGAGCTGAGACACTGAAACCATCGCAGGGCTCTGACATCTCTTTAAAAGAGACCCAAGTCAAGCAGTCAAAGGTTCTGGCAAATGCTATCCCCGGAATTGTGAAAAGATCTGGAGCAGTTATTTACATGCATATTCCACCTGGTCTTGTATTGCATGGCTGTTATGTAAACTAAAACTACTTTAATTTTATTTCCATCTACTGTAGGTGGGTGTGCATTTAGCTGCTTTCTGCTGATGGTACATCTATGAGATGACAAAGGAGTGGGGGGGTCGGGTTGTGACAAACCACGGGAATTATTAAGGTTGACAATAACATACATGTCATGCACTAAATATTTTTATTTTACACTTACTAGTATTCCAATTATTCAATAGACATTGAAAACCAAAGTGACTTCAATGAGTGTTATTAAAGGGAGGTCTCTTATACCCTACTTATGTTTCAGTCGGAAAGTGTACAAAACTATACTTATTTTGAACTTTTCGGATTGCATAACGTACTTCATGATTTATATATATATTATAATATATATATATATATATATATATATATATATATATATATAATAATATTATATTTTAAAAACCATATTTTATAAGTTACCATATTCATTAGCTCAACAGTAAATGTGTAGGTTTACAGTATCACTTAATGTGTATCATACAGGAGTTGGATGTTTTATGTCATTGTTTTAAGACATGCAATATGTAACAAACACTTTACTGTAATTGGACAATCCTGACATGCTCTGCAACATACAAAAGCTGCAGCTCAGTTGCAAGTCACTGAGCTTTGTATGGACAGTGCAGTAGATCTGGCTTGTTACTGGGCTAATAGTACTGCCAGAAGTCTGCATGCAAGAATGCATAAATGACTGATGTACCACAATTAACTGTTGTATTTAAACCTGGTAACTTGACCCTATATATATATATATTATATATATATATATATATAGATATATATATTATGTTTACAATTTTTGACTTGTTTATGAAGCCAACAACCGTTATGATTTAAAAAAATGTTGTTTTGTGTTTAATATTTTTAAACAGCCCATCAGTTGAAGCTCTGTAAATAGGGCCTGTTATATTATGCAGGTTATTATTAATAGATCACTGTCATTACCTGTCTTTAACAGCAATGCAGCAGGTGCTGGATAACCTGAATGAGCTGCCCACAACCACAGGGGCGAAGGAAATAGACCTCATTTTTCTCAGAGGCATAATGGAAAGCCCTATCGTCAGATCTCTTGCCAAGGTAATGTTTCAGACCTGCTGTTCTGTATTAATATGACGGCTAGTATTTCTAATATTGGTGTCCGACATTCCAGTAAAAAAAAAAAAAAGCATACATAAAGTAAATATATTGCCCAATACTTACTTCCAAAAGGTAGAAGCATATCCAGACTCATTGATTGATTAACGTCCATAAGCTAACGTAATTTCCCTGCACCACTGATAAAGCAAATCCTGCTCTTGATGTTTAGAAGTTTGACAGAATTCTAGAACTTAGGTTTAATTTAAAGAAAAGTGTGTAAACTAATTAACAGTAATATGTTTTGTCTCACTTTTGTTTTCAAAAGTCAGGACCACCATTCATTAAGAAATGTAGGGTGTAAATTATGCATGCTGTTAGCTGCAGGCTAGAAGCGATTAATTCAATAACTCCAGCATTGCTGTCTAGTCTACATACTGTAGGGGTTTGCTTCAACGACCTGTGGTATAGTCATTTGCATCTGGTTATTCAACGTGTCAGGTTTGTTTTCTTTGTCGTATGTGTTTTATTTACAGTAACGTTGCTGTTTACTTTTCCAATGCTTATGCTATGCCTTTACTGCACTGTATCAGTATACTCTACTGCAGTATATCACGATAAAAGCATTAAGAAAAATGTATAATAAGGAGTAGTCCATCCAGGAATAGTGGGCAGCTAACTTGTCATCCAGAAGGCCTTCCTTAATTTGCTTGTCTGCAGTCTGAGCAGCTCATGTGCCCTCTGACTGTGTCCTCGGCATGTTCTAGCCATTGCAGTCTGAGCAGCTCATGTGCCCTCTGACTGTGTCCTCGGCACGTTCTAGCCATTGCAGTCTGAGCAGCTCATGTGCCCTCTGACTGTGTCCTCGGCATGTTCTAGCCATGCTGCTGAGCGCATGCAGCTGCAGTGCTGTCCCACAAGACAGGCAGCACCTGGTCTAACTGGACACTGCTCAATGGAGGGAGGGAGAGAATGGGCATCCAGTGCCTGTTACAGCACCGCTCCTGTATGGGGTGACTGGACAAGGATGTGGCCACAGTAAACAATTGTTCCCTTGTTGTCGCCTACGATGAGCTTGTGAATTGTTCAGAATTGTGAAATGTGAACAAGTGACCCATTGCGTAGTCTAACAACGTCACCTGTGTGTACAGCATATTATAAATAGATTAGATGTTGCTGTGTTTGTGTCCCTGAATATCTCCAGACAATTTGAAGCCTAACCTACTCAATAACAATAAACCTAGAACAATAAACATCACATTTAGTTCTGAACATATTTAGAGTAACTAATTCCAGGGTATATATAAGTAATGTAATGCAAATAACCTATGTAATGTAAGTAAATGGGCATGCAATCACAGCATTGAAGAGTAATCAGTTACTAATTAGATTTTGTATAGCCTGAGTAATGCACACACTGGTAAACATGCTAATGAACACAGCCAACATAACCAATTGGTCTAAATAGATGAGTAGCAAATCACCTACCCAGCCTATTAATAATGAGGGATTAAAAGATTTAGATTTCAAGAAATTGACTTTTCAAAGTTGCTCCTCCTACGTAAAAAAATCTCCATAATATGTGAGATTAAACATGATTTCTTCCTCAAAAGCTTAATCAGGAAAAGGATGGACCCTAGCAGTAGGGGTCTGTCCTTTGTTGCTGCCTATCTTGATTTTGTTTTTTAGAATACATTTAAAAAATTAAAAAACAATTATAATTACAAGCAAAGAAAGGCAGGTTATTAGAAAATGAATGACAAATCTCTCAGCAGCCATTCCAGTTCCTGTTACCCTGTGGTAAAACAATGCAGTATAGTCTGGATAAACAGAGGATACAAGAGTCCATTGACAGCATATAGTAACAGCAGCCTGAGCCGAGTGACTGATTTACACTGAAGTCAAACAGAGGATACACAGTACTTAACAGGCTTTTTCATTAAAAAAAACAAAGAAAGAAAAACAGGACCTTTAAAACAATTAAAGGCCAAAGCACATGTCCTGTAACAGCAATAGCTAGAGGATGGAGGAAGCATACTTTTTAAACAGCAGTCTCCCTTGCTAGAGTAACATCTTTGTATCAGATTTTATGAAGACTACATTTGATCCACTTTGTAGTTATAGCTTAAGTAACCTTAATACCAAGGAAAAACACCTTTGCCTGTGTTTTCCAGTGTGGGATAATTGTAGACAAACTGACCACTGCATAGAGAAGCGAGGCCCGAAAGACCTGCTTGTATTTAGGATGGGGCCACGTTTCTACTGTAAGAAATTCACTGTGTATAAAAAAAATAAAAGCTGTCATGTTGTATTTTATTTCCATGTTATTTGCCTGGACAAGTCAATTAGAAGCAACATTTTTGAGTTGTGTAGGTGAAAGAAGCTCCATTCAATAGCCTGCTGCATTGTCGCTTTCTTTTATTTACTGAGCTGTGGTGTTTAGAATAGAAGTTCTTGTGCATTCTTTGTGCAGCACATAGCGTTTAACAGTTGTTATTCCTGAAGGCTCACCAAAGGCTAGAAGATGTCAAACTGGAGGCGGTGCGTGACAATAACATGGAGCTTGTGGCTGAAATTCTGGATGACATAATCCCTTTAACAAGTAAAGACAACAGCGCTGCAGAGCTGGCACGCATCCTGAAAGAGCCACACTTTCAGGTATAATAGTTTTTGCATTATTTCAATCCCACTTTGCTTAGTGCTGTAACAGGGTTACGAGTGTGATGTTCGGGTGTATGATTTGAACCCCTTCCCTGTTTATAGGTGTTTTGAAGTACCCTGAGAGTTATCCACCCGATGTAGCGGTCAACAGTAACGGCTTCTGATGGTTATTCAGAGTGCAAAGTGAATCATTGCTGACATATTAAAGCTTGTTCTGCAGCCGGTGATTATTCTGGGTAAACTGGCTTTGCACTGGGAGGTTAGACATCTCAACCAGTTCTTGAAGCTTGCACTGTGTGTGTGATTTTATTTTGTGATTCATTCTGGACACTGACAAATGGGAGATGCATGTGCTCTGTGCTCTAAAAAACGTGAAATACATACTTATTATAAGATTCTGTGATGTGTGTTTCTGTTCTTAGTAGTTTCATTTTTTTCTAATTTGGTAATTAATAGCTTTTATGTTTCAGTCACTTTTGGAGGCCCATGACATGGTTGCATCGAAATGTTATGAAGCACCTCCTTCTGGTTCTGAAATAAAAAATAATGAGGTGGCAGCTAACAGCCAACAAATAATACCAGCTGATTCTGTGCGAATGATCGGCATTCGGAAAAAAGCAGGCGAGCCATTGGTATGTTTTTTGCATTTTCAAATTTCACAGAATTATTGTATTTGCAATATTGTAGTAGTCACTATATATAAGAATGTACAGACTGGAACTGTCCTTTTAGCCTATGATATATTTAATAGTATACATTGAAATATGCATTTTTATATTTGACTTTTGCTGACAAATTACATTGTATCTCAGAAGTGCACAAGCAAATGCAAAAAGGTTACATGTATATGCAAAAAGCTGACACTGCAAAACTGCCAGAGATGTAGTCTAATTTATGTAAATATATATCCTGCAGGATCCAGAAATATTTTCATTTTCAGGGAGAAAGCGGTGCAGATAATAAATAATAATAATAATAATAAAAAGATTTAGAGAATCCTGGACATTTATGTATTTCTAGGTCCCATTTATTTGAACGTGAAATGTTAATTGTTAAATGTTAAATGGTTTTGACAGGTGGGGCCTCAGTCCCTTATGCACGGCAGGTTTCTCTTGCATAATATGCTTTCCTGTCTCCCATTTTTTGTAATCAGTTTTAGATTATTTAAAAAAAGATAATAATTTTAAAGAAATCGATAGAATCAAAGCAGAAGAAAGTTTTCCACTGGATTGTGTAGTCACATGTGCAGAGAAAAGCCCTAATGTTAAGCCATTCATTTCCATCTCGCATAGCAACCTATAAGTGGGGTGATAATTTTAATTTTTTAGCTTCCATGACTTTCAGATTGGCCATTGGCTTGTTAAACATAGCAGTTTTAAAAGCCACCACTATATGTAAACCCCTCTTTCCCATTGTAAGTAACGAAAACGGGTATGGCTTGCCCAGTGTGTAAGAAATAAGCTTGTGCGTTGTTTATTTTGTTCAGGGTGTGACGTTCCGAGTGGAGAACAGTGACCTGGTAATCGCTCGAATTCTTCATGGAGGCATGATTGATCGCCAGGGCCTGCTGCACGTGGGAGATGTCATTAAGGAGCTGAACGGACGTGGCGTGGGAAACAATCCCAAGGAGTTGCAAGAAATGTTAAAAAACAGCAGTGGTGGGATAACCCTGAACATCCTGCCAAGCTACAAGGACTCTCCTGCACCTCAGCAAGTAAGAAGCTTTCAGTTAGTGCTGTGTGTGAGTGTTTGTTTTCTCCTAGGACTTGCAAGCTGGGTCTGGTAGTAAATGATGGATGTATATGTACAGTGTGCATATTGAAGTCAGAGGTGATGTACTGTCTGATTTATTGTTGTGATTAGTGGGTGTTTTATATGCTAAGGCTCAGCAACAATACATTGCAAATACACCCATTTCTTTGGATTTACTGACTGAGATGGCCCAATAAATTGCTCAGTAAAATCTGTGCATACTATAGAAAAGGGCTCTTTATTAATTAAATAAAAAAAAAAAAAAAAAAAAAGCAATGCTAAATATGTCGTTTGTTGGCTACTGTTTGTTACAGCACCGCTGCAGTTAAAGTAACTCAAGTACATATATATGTTCATGCTTTTATATGTTGATTATGTAATAGTTTGCAGTAGTAAGCAAGTCTAGTTGTCAGTAAGCGACTGTCCTAATGATAACTAAGTTTAGATATCAGTTGCTCAGTGTGCATGTAACTGTATACTGAATGTGTCTATTTATAGCGCCGCACATTTACCAGGACCTTCTTGATTGTACCTCCAGCCTGCATAATAACAATTTTTACTAAATGATCAGTGTGCATGTGCTCTACATGGTTTCTTCCTAAAGGCAATGGAGGTAAAAGCTGGTGAAATGTAATATGGCAACTCCCACCACAGAAAATGGGACAGTTACTGCTATTTGTTTATTTATTTGTTTGTTTATTTCTGTATGTGTGTTTGTATTTATATTTTTCAGGTTTATGTAAAATCCCAGTTTGACTACAATCCAGCCATTGACAATCTCATTCCTTGCAAAGAAGCAGGACTGAAGTTTGCAAGAGGGGACATTATGCAAATCATGAACAGGGAAGACTGTAACTGGTGGCAGGTTTGTATAGCATACCGGCGATCGTTATTATGCTCCTCTGGAATATGTGAAGGTTGCTTCCGTGCGCATATGTCATTTAGAGATTTACACTTATCTAGAGAATTGCTGATACAATCGATAGATTCACTAATGGCTCTAATATTCTATTTACAGGCTTGCACAGGGATATACTTGTTTAAATGAGATCCCCAATAACATTTACTTAAATATTTGATTTTTTACACTAATATGGTGAACTACCCAATAGCTACCATAAAATTAATACTAAGATGAGACACTGAAAGTTGCCAAAGAATCCAAGTACATTTTTCCTGGTCTGAAACGATTTTGATATGCAATGCTTGTTTAGAACTACTGTAAATGATATGAACACAAGATTGTAGATCCTATCAAAGTTTGCAGACACTGTGCTGTATGTATTCATTTAGGGCTTTATAGGTTAACAGCAAAATCTTAAATTGTATTCTATACTGCACAGGGAGCCAGTGTAAGGAGGCTGAAACTGGGGTAATATTTTTACTTTTCCTGGTTTTAGTCAGAATTGTAGCAGTAGTGTTATGAAGGAGGTGTAAGCCAAAAATGCATAC
Organism: Polyodon spathula; assembly: GCF_017654505.1. Taxonomy (NCBI): domain Eukaryota; kingdom Metazoa; phylum Chordata; class Actinopteri; order Acipenseriformes; family Polyodontidae; genus Polyodon; species Polyodon spathula. The sequence continues at coordinate 90,820,278 of NC_054537.1, forward strand.
CTTTTGGAGTACATTATAGTAATCAATTCTAGATGAAACAAAGGCATGCATTAGTCTCTCAGGAATAGATAAAGAAATAATTGGTCTGTTTCGCTATATTTCTCAAATGGTAAAAAATATACTTTTGTAACTTCACTGATCCATTGCTGGTAGTGTCACGTGAGCTGTTCAGTGTGTTGATATGTAAATAAATTCAACCTCCGTCTTGATCTCCTGCCTGTCACTCAGCAGCAAATGCACGCACCCACACGGCAGACGGCTACTCTGTCACAAGCATTAATACCCTGTATTCTTCTAAACCAAGGGATTCATGGGAGCTCTAATGAAAGCTTAATCTCAAAACAATAATTTTGTGAATATAGTAATTGTTACAGATGTGTCTAATGGTATTTAAAACAGGATTTATTTATCCGCCCTTAATCTGGCCCCACCGCACTCGGATACGCGACAGATTACTGTATCAACGTAGCATATGAAAGGGTGCAGACAGCCTTTTACCGTTGAACATTATACTCGCATTGAGGTTCTTTTTGGTGTCTTGCAGGCTTGTCATGTTAGAGGAGGGATCACTGGACTTATTCCAAGTCAGTTTCTTGAAGAAAAGCGGAAAGCATTTGTCAGAAGAGACTGGGATGACTCAGGTATCAACTTTTGAATATATAATGGTTTTAATTGAATGTAGTGTCCTTCGTGCACCGCCTGATGCCAAACAATGACACCTTTTATTTTTTGTGTCTTTAGGAGTACTATGTGGAACGATCAGTGGTAAAAAGAAAAAAAAGATGATGTATCTTACAGCAAGAAATGCAGGTACAGTATATACTGTATTCCAGATGTTTTTGCTATAAGAAATGCCTCTCACTGTATCTGTACAATGGAAAGGAGATTGTCGTGATTGAAACTACTCACCTGTTTACTGAACCTGATTCATGTATTGATGTGCAGAATTTGATCGTCACGAGCTCCAGATCTATGAAGAAGTAGCCAGAATGCCACCTTTTCAGAGGAAGACTTTGGTGTTGATTGGAGCCCAAGGTGTGGGGCGAAGAAGTCTGAAGAACAGACTTATAGTATTCAATCCTACAAGATTCGGAACGACAATCCCATGTAAGACCTGTTCCTGTTTGGAAACTGCTTTGACTAAGTTAAGATGAACAAGTGGGACGTCTTTCCTACAAAACTGGGCCTACGATGCCAGTGCCGCATTTTTGAATTGACTAATTAGAAACATTAAGTCAAATCACCTTGTTTTACAAAAATACTTTTTATGTTAAACATAAGCAGTTTAAAAAGTAATTCTCGACTGCTTTCCCTAAAAAAAAAAAAAAAAAAAAAAAAAAACTTATTAAAATGTTTGCCCAATACTGTTTTGTCTGCAGTCACTTCTAGAAGACCAAGAGACGATGAAAAGGATGGTCAGGCATACAGGTTTGTGTCCCGGCTGGAAATGGAAGCAGATATTAAAGCCAGCAGGTACTTGGAACACGGAGAGTATGAAGGGAATCTGTATGGAACTAAAATAGACTCCATACATGAAGTTGTTGATACTGGAAGGACGTGCATTCTGGATGTGAACCCACAGGTAAATAATCTCTACTGCATGAGAATTATTTTGTGTACAAAATTACTTTTTAGTTGAACTTAAATACTAATCTTGTATTATGAAGCAAAGGCAGGCATCATTCAGAACAATTGAAATATAGAGCTGTCATTTGTACACTGAGAAAGCTAAACGACCTCTTTTAAAACGGAATCGGGAGAATTTATATGCAGCTCAGTTTCACGTGTTTACATGCTGGTTGCCCATTGTCATTTTCAGAGTACCGGTTTTGAATCCTGACTTGAAGTTCAGTGTTAGTGATGACATGAGTAATTTAATTTTGTCTGCAGGCACTGAAGGTTCTGAAGACCTCTGAATTCATGCCATATGTCGTATTCATTGCTGCTCCAGAACTAGAGACACTACGTGCAATGCACAAAGCTGTGGTGGATGCTGGAATTACATCCAAGCTTCTGACGGTAAGATTAATATATGCATGTCTTTTTATTTATTTATTTATGTATTTATTTATATTATTATTATAATAAAAAATAATAATAATAGTTGTTAAAGACAGAACTAGAGACAATCTTTTTTTGTACAAAAACAGCCACCACAATGACAAAGTTAAACAAGAGGGGTTCACCCATTTTTAATGTGTTTGAAGAAGTGATTAAAAAAAACTAATTGATACAAGTTGTCAAATACGTTTTTCATATTTGGTGGTCCTTGGTTCCAAGTGAAGAAGTGTTGCTAAGCAGATGTGGGGCTTACTGTAAGGAGGCTTGTGAGTTGTTCGTCACTCGTGGACAGATGAGGTACTCTATGAATGCTCATGGTGTATTCTCTTTGTGTGGATATAATGCCCCTTAAAACACCAATCTCACCATTTGGGCTGAAAATAAACAGGCACCTAAAAATGTGTTTGGAAATAAATCATTATATTTATGTGGATTTTAAGGGTTATATAATCACATGTGCTATCCATTTGTTTTTTATTTGATTTCCAACAGGACACGGACTTGAAAAAGACAGTAGATGAAAGTGCACGGATTAAGCGAGCGTACAACCATTATTTTGACCTGACCATAGTAAATGACAATCTTGACAAAGCCTTTGAAAAGCTACAAGCTGCTGTAGACAAACTGTGTGTGGAACCACAGTGGGTTCCTGTCAGCTGGGTGTACTGAACATTTTTACTTTTTATATACAAATTTAAGGGAAAGTGTGCTTATAATTTATTTTAATTTTATAACTTTTTACAGAAGATCTTTCTATTCATATCAACTTGAAATAAGCTGAAAACAGAACTGGATGTGGGGGTTTTGGTTTTGTACTATGTCTATTCACCTGATGTAATTTTCTGGGGTCCATCTGAAGCTTACATTTGTATTTTTTTTAAATCTTGCACTATGAAATGCAAAAAAAAAAAAAAAAAAAAAAAGGAAAACAAAAATACTTGAAAGTGTATACATTTCTATTTGTTGATACATCCAAAATGGGCATGATCATGTTTATACCAAGGCTTTACACTACTAAAAATGAATAATAATCAATAAAATAACACAATGGTTTATCAACAGAGATGTGTTTACATGCTAGCAATACCACAGGAATTGCAATGCCACTTTTGTCTCCTAGTCATTTCCTTTATGTGACAAAGTAACTGTGAAATGACCGTTTACAGTCTTGTACTTACCTGTTTTCTCATCCTCAGTAACTGTTACTCATTCTGGATGTCCTGTAAAGTGAAATTTGTAATAATCCTGTTGTGCCCTAAAGCTGCTTTGTAATTTATTCCTGACGTTGCTTTTAAAAGATACATCTGAGCAATATGGAACATGAATAAGTAGTTTAACTAAATTTCCAGAAATATGAAATATATATACACAGATGTGCTTGCGTGTGTGTGTTTACATATATATATATATATATATATATATATATATATATATATATATATATATATATATATATATATATATATATATATATATATATAATATATATACTCACGGAACATTTTCATAAGTCTGGGGACTGGTTCAAGAGCGTTCTGAGCAAGAAGATATTTCAGTTTTTTATTTTTCTTAAAAATATTTCCCAACATAAAACCAATGTCACCTTACAACAATTGATTCTGAGTTTCAGTGTTTAAAAATAAAATATCAAACAGAACGAAATTTCAATGTACCATTTGTAATTCGATAATGAGAGAATTGGTCAGGGGTCTGAATACTTTTGCAAGGCACTGTATATATAATCATGTATATAGACACACCTCTATATATTTTATTATATTGAAATCCTCTATTTGTATTTGTTTGTGATTTTAGTTGGTAATTTATGGAGCTTGCATTAAAAAATAATATAACTGTGGTTATTATGCAGTAGATTTTAATGTGTGTGATCTAGAATTATTTTGAATTGTCATTAAAAAATAATTGTTTACTCAACAAAGCTGGTATTTAAGAAAAAAACAAAAATGCTGCCTGTTTGTAATCTACAAAGTGTTGTCTTAAAGTTTTTCTTTATGTAAATTGAGTATGGTGCGTACAATATTTGAAACCAGTCCGATAAAAAGACTGGGCAATAATCCTGAACGTACGCTTACATAAAGACACATGTATAGAAATGCCACTAAAATACTGCACCCATCAAGGTCCGTCACAGTCGGTCTTTACATAAATATGAAACTAAGTGCCACATACCATAGAACAACACCTCCACCATTCTCCCATCAGAGGGGATCCTGTGTGCCCAGCAGGAGTAACTTGCAAATGTGTCTACCATTTTATGTGTTGAATAACAAAAAACAACTTTGGTAACCCTAGGTCTAGCCTGTAAGTTTTAGCGACCCCTTTTAAAGTATTTATCAGTATTTAACGCATTCTTGTGGGAGCAGCTACTTTGCTGCCTTCAAATCATGAAGACACATGCTTTCAAAACATCATGTTTTTGTTTTCTTGGATTTTAAGTGACCAGTTGGGCCGGTGCTGCTAAAACACTGCAAACCAGGCACTGCACTTATATTACTGTTATTAATAATATACAAAATAAAAGAAAATCATTCATGAGTCATTTGTGTTTGACTTCTAATATTAAATGATATGTTTGAAATTGGTATGCCCCAGTCAATTTTAAACAGATACCCACCATCTTAAATGTTATTTTATTACACAGAACCCAAAATTGTGTTGTACCTTGATGTTTGGAGAAGAGAATTAATGAAGCTTAAGGTCAATGGAAACCATTGTCAGATCAAATAGACCCAAAACATAATAGCAGGGTTGATAGACAGAAAATGCTTTAAAAATGTCACCTCACAATACATTTGAGAGATAGGACAACTAATAGGGATTGGCTTTTCTTCATCTGATTGACCTGCAGGTCAACAACACAAGAGTAATACAGGGGGAGTGTATCAGCATTCACCATCATGCACAATGGCGTGACCATCTGCAAAGTCATTTAACAGCAATTGCAACAGAACAAAATGGTGCGTCTTCTAACCAGGTAAACAGTAATTCCAGTGTTCTATTAGCAATGTCTCCCAGGTGAAAAGAATGTACACAATACTGTATGTCTATTTGTTTTCTTAATTTCAAGTATGTGTGAGAGAATATATATATATATATATATATATATTTTTTTCACATTGATTAACGTCATGGTATCTTGTATGGTGTCATTAATACAATGTCCTTGACTACTTGTGTTTCAGGGATGCCTAGTGATTTTGTGGTGATTACACAGTATTGCTGAAATCGGTGATCAAACAGTACAAACTACACCACACCGATTTTAGTGAATGATAAAAAAAAATAATAATTCACAAGTGTGAAAATATATACTGGTATTATTTTAATACATGTATACAAATTGTATAGTAGGATTGCAAGCTTTACAATACAAAAACTTGACTACAAAAAAATAATTCTAACTTGGTTATATTCATGGGAGTTACTGTAGACCTCAAAGCAATCACTTCATTGCATGGTTACTGATATTCCTAAGAGATAATGCTTATTATAAAATAAATCACAAAGAATTAAATAGGAAGCAATATTCCTAATAGCAACATTAAATTAAAAATGCTGAATGGTTTTCCAAAAGCCTTTAGGTACAAAATACAAAAACAGCCATTTGGCGCCATCAGCTGGACATTGCCGATATAAAACAAAACTTTAACACTAAAATACACCTTCTAATAACAGTCACAACAAATTTTCATGGAAATCTGCCTCAAATTTGTCTACACAGCCCTTTAGACACTTGTGGAGGCTAACAGTTATCTCTTACACATATATAAAACTCATTAAAGTTCAGTGCTGAAAAATAAAATAAAATATTTAAACTTTCTTTTAAAATATGAAATCAATTTTTTTTAAACACATTTTTCTTCCACCACAGTAGAAAACACATTCATACTCATAAGCAATAGATGTGTTGCTATTCTGTCAGTCAGACTTGTTACTAAACTATTAACCAAACATACTTCTGAGCCATACTTTTCTAGTCAACAGTACAAGAGTTCTAAACCTCTTTTTTTCTCTTCACAGCTACCACGAACTTTAAAAAATGTATGTAAAATAACGTAAAAACAGCTGTTTCAAATCATAACAGTCTCTCGTCTCAGACACACATTAATGGCTTTCACTCAGTGTGGCCAGTCCACTCACAGCTATACATAGGATTAAAGGAAGGAATCCAGGCTGTTTTCCCGTTGTTGCTCTCACTGCAGATTGATCCTTCTGCAGATTAATGTCTGATAAAGCAAAGAGGTGCTCAGCTATGTGGAATTTCTTCTCTTCAATCAGAGGGGTTTTCAGTGAAGAGTTGCCTTCTGCTGTAATGCTGCTTAACTGTAACAAATGGGTATGTGAGTATGTGCAAATGCCTTCTTGCAGTCAATATCTGTGCAGGTTGTGTCATCAAATAAGGTCAAATAGCTCTGCAGATACAGCCTTCATGAGCCCAGCCAATCAAAACTAGGGTAATATGACCTGGCACAAGTTTCACAATAATGTTCACTTTGCAAAAATTAACAGTTATGCAACAGATGCTGTTCTATGGCTAGAGTGATAATGGTGTATTGTACCGTCTACAGTGCTTGGCCTCCCTTTTCAGGAACAGACTACTGCTATTTCAATTAGTATGCAGTGTGAAGGGCACTGATGCAAATATTGCTGGCTATACATTTTTAAAGAGCCAGAAGCTTTGCTTTAAGAATAAGATTTTTTTTATTTTTTTATTAGGAACAGAAACTACTCTGTCTACTTACCAAAGAACACAAAGCTTGTATTATTTGCAGGTCACAACAGCTGGCAAGTTCTGCAAGACTAATATCTGACATTTCTGAAAATAAAAAGCATAAAAATAAATAAATAAATAAATAAAGTAAAAGAAACAACGAATTATGTGATCAGCTGAATCCAACTAACATGGATATTAGAAATTATTATTGCTGCAGCAATGCTACAGCCTTGCGCGATATACACATTGAACCCTTTGCGGTCCTATGTCAGACCAGGTCCAACATTACAATTCTCCCTTTCCTGTCCAACATCATCAAAAAGACGTCAAGCACAGGTCTAGTAGTTTTTTCTCCGGAAAATGCTGAGAAAACCTTTCAATGGCTGAGTGAGACAAATAGGAGCTGAAAAAAAAGGTTGGATCTGAGCAATACACATAACCTCACAGAGATAACACGGACATAAACAAACATGATCGCTGCTTCCGCATCCAGCAATCAAAGAATATCATAGACATTTGCAGAGCTTTTTGAGATGTTATAGTAATAAAATAATGACTTTGATAGCATTATTGAGGAGTTTGGTGATAAAACGAGATGACATATCAGTATGCACAACTATGAAGAGGTATGTGATAAATACAGCGAACAAGGGGTGGGGTGGGGTGTTGTGGGGCAGGGCTGGACATGCAGCACTGAGTGTCCTGTTGTTATGCAGTGCCTTTTAAACCTATTTTACTATGAAAAAAACACTTTTAAACAGCACGTGTAAAAATAAATTGGACCTGATGCGCCTGACAGGCGCTGAATAAATGGACCACAAAGGGTTAACTAATGTGAGAAAAGGAATTACAGCCTTATGTACAGCAGGGTGGACATTATTCCTCATATCATCATTAATGTGAGAATCCAGAATGATACAAGCAATATATTACGCAGGCTAAAATAACTAAAAAATGAAAGAGGAAAAAAAAAAAAAAAAAAAACACACACACACACACACACACACACACACACTACCTAGCATTTCTACATTGTGTGTATAAACACTACCTTCCATGGCACTGATGAGGAAGTGTGTAGCAGTGAGAAGACAAGGAGCTCTGTGAAGACTGTCCGTCTCCATCAGCTGGCTCTCTTCACAGCTGTATCCGATGGCCTGCAGCAGAGAGGTCGCACATGCTTTCTGAGAGGGGTTTAACTCCTCCAGTTCTGCGAGATCTGGTTTAGCACCAGAGCTGAGCTGCTCCAGCTGAAACACAAACAGACACACCAGGGGAACTCAAAATGTCTGCAAAAAAAGTCCAAGTTAAATTGTTACATTCAGCCTGCAGGATACACTAAAATTAAAGGGTACATAAGGACCTTGTTATTTTATTGTGTTACATGCTTCCATGTACTGCTACAACTGTTTACCTAAGGTGTGTGTAATGTTTTATTTATTTATTCTTACACTGACCACATTTCTAAACTTTTACATTGCATTCCCTGCCTCAAGATGGCTTCCCATGTACCTGCATGGACCTCTCAGAACTACATTTTCCATTTACCCACATGCACCTCTCAGAACTACATTTCCCATCATCCTCCTGCTCACATCTGTAACTCATGAATTTATCAGTGAGCAGGAGGATGATGGGAAATGTAGTTCTGAGAGGTCCACTCTGTTACATGGGAAGCCATCTTGAGGCAGGAAATGCAATTTAAAAGTTGAAAAAGTGGTCAAAATGTAAAAAAAGGTTACGTAAAAGGTTGTAGCAAGACATGGGAACATGTAACACAATAAAAAGGTCCCTTTAAAACATGCCATTAGTTAAGGGTGCAAATAAAAATATTTAAGTTTAATAGTCAGACTTTTTGCACATAGGAGTAGGGACATGGCAGATACTGAGACTAGATCTGGTAAAATCTACTCCATTCACTCCTTCAGAATGTCTTTGCCTTATTACTGAAAGACACAACGGGTCAGTTTCCACATTTATTAAATTAAACAATCAACTAAATACAGATGCTGGGTTACTTATTAAAAGACAACCTTTATGTATTTGAAGAATACATTGTAATCAGACCCAACGTGCGATGCAAATGAAATTACCCACTGAAGGAGACATAGGCCTCAACATGTGTGCCATGCAAGGGTCATTTGGGCAGTGCAAGACGTGCCCACGCTGGGGGTGTGTTCAACTGATATTAACAGTGGCTGACCTGCCGGTCCTATATACATTTTAAAGGAGGCCAAACCTGACATTTTACTTACAAATTTTATTTTTACATTTTATGTATAAATACACCAAACAGACACTCCCACACTGTAGATGTTGGTTCATACAAAGCCCTCTTGGTTTAATGAATGGCAAGAACTAAATCCTCCACCATTCAGACCAACCCACTGTCTTCAGACACAAGTCCAAAGGTCATTTCTTTCCAGTTACATAACCACTGCCACGGCTCTCCTGCTTCCAGAGCTGAGCACTTACCATGTTCTCCACAACGATAAGCACTGCACTGTCACGCAACACTTTATTCACCATCTTGAACAATGCAGATCGTTCGTCTTCAGGCATTTCTGCAAATGGTTTAAACTGTGTCTTAAATTCCTCTAAATCTGTAATAAAGAAATTAAATAAAAAAACAAAAAAAAAAAAAACCCACTTAGCTTCTTTCTAATACGATAACTTCTTATAAACGTATCAAGTACAATTTGAAAACATTCACCAAAAGACTGCAAACACATCTTTACTCAATTTCTTTCAGAATCCTGCAGAACAAATTAAAATGATGACGCTATAATTAAAAGTGTTAAAGAAATGACCTTGTTTCAGGACAGCGAGTGGAGCTTCACTGGGGATGTTTCTGACATCTTCAGAATGATTCCTCTGAACCCTCCCTCCGTCAGGCTCAATCATCCCATCCATCGGACCATCCACCAATGATTGGAGATCAGGAGATATGGGCTTCTTACTGGTTTCAGCTTCAAAGCCCCCACGTTTGTCGGGTAGCAGACATAAATCTGTCATAAAAAAGGATGTATATACTGTATACGACATAACAAATTAATGCATCTGTTACCAATTGTTTCCAAAAATGCAAGTAAGATTTAAGAAACTATTCATAAACAAGATACTGTTACAGTGCTTTTTACTTTATTCTCTAAACTGAAGATGGTATAAATGTAAGCAATGTAGTACGACAGGGTAGATGTCGTCGTGGGATATCGCCACGCCTTGGGAACCCAAGTGGTGACAACTTACAACCACACACGTCCTGGAGCGCCATATTGCGATTATACAACAGCTATGAGGTCATTTTAAACTTAAATCAACCAACAACAATAGGGTTAAAAAGAGAACCAAGGCCATGAGCTCAGGTTTCTCGAAATACGACTGGTACTTACAGCTCTGCGCCATCACTGGGTTTAGATTGGAATTCATACAAATATGTCTGTGTTGTTTACAGCAGAAAACTAAAAGTAAACAGTGTTCAACCCCACTGACCAACCCAGTCCACTGTTGCGACATAAAACATCATAAATATCTGAACTCTCAACATCCTACTAGTTACCAAAGACTGTATCTTGCCATGTTTGTTAAAAATGGCTTTACAGCAAGAAAGATGCTTGTTCTTTGGAAACACCATGCCATATTTTACTCCAGTCTTAAATTAACTTTTAATTTTATTTTTTTTTAAAAGATGTAAAACACTTTTTCATTTTAGAAAACTAGAACCAAACAGCCAAGTAATACATATGATAGTTCATTAAAGGAAACCCTTTGAAAATATGGCCTGTCAACCATAAAGGGGCGCACTAACTTACCATACTGTCCATTGGTTTTAACACTCAGCTCAATAATGCTGTAAGCTAGGACTGTTTCTGGTGGAATTTCTAAGACTACACTGCTGTCCTTTTGCATGTTCCCATTTTCTTGGACTGACACCTAATGAAAAAAAGAAACAAAGAAGCCTACATAACTTTGCATAACTTAACTAATCCTTTTACCAGAAAAAACAAATAAATTGATAAGAGGCCCTGAAGTGTATTTGTTATAATAAAGTACCACAGCTATTCTCCGAATTAACCCAAACATGTTGAAATTTGCTGCAGCCTTAGTTTCGGTTCTTCAGTATATAAATGATTTCAAGAGATGTTTTCAGTACCCATATGTATGGACAGCACTTTTAAACCACAGGGTTTGGTTCAAACAGGAAATTTCTTTAACAGTTACATTTCCATCATGTTAAATCAGCAAAACTAATGTGAACACCAAAGAGTACTGGGTTTGTATAATTACAGGTACATTTTTATTAGCGCTATTCTTTTCATAGCACCAATTAAAAAAAGGGTATCATAATAATAATGTAAACCCATTTAGTTTGTTGTTCTTACCTTTATCCGTTTAGCTCTAAGCCCCAACATACTACCACACTGCCCTTCTTCTTGAACCTGCTCAGAAATCAGGCACTTCTGAGTGGTGATGATTTTTTCTTTAAGAACACCAAACACTTCATTGGGCCTTTCACGAGTCTGCTGTACAAAGGGGTGATCCATATTTATCACCCTAAGAAAGGAAAAACCAAGCTGGAAAAATGACTGCTTTATATACAGCTGTGGCCAAAGGTTTTGCTTCATAAAGTCGAACGAAACCTGCTGAATAATGTTATGTTAGCATATCAAATTACATACTGCTTTGTAGTTTGCTATTATACGTAACAAAAAAACTGACCATTTTAAAATGTGACATTCCAAAATCTAGTGTGAAATACTATACTGCTAATAGGGCCTCCAATAGACTTTTGCGATATCATTTTGTAGTTTCTTTGATTACATGATGTTAAATGAAAGATCTAAATTATGTTGATATATATATCAATTATAGTATTTTAGTTGATGCAAAACTTGTGTTCACAGCTGTACATAATATTATTTAGGTAAGTTCCCTGTATAATTAACGACTTTGTGGATACACTGCACACAAATAAAGTCACCTTTCTTCAGAGTGTTGCAGGAGGTGAAGAACATCAACTTCCTGCTTCCTTAAGTCTCCAAACGAAGACTGTAGTTTTGAGGAACCTTTTCCTTCCATGCTGAGACTGAGATTTCCAACTTCAGTTTCGACATGACCTCCGATGATGTCCCCAAATGTGCTTTCATAATTCAGGAAAGCAGACTCCACAACAACTGAAAAACACAAAGTCAACTTCATGATCTAGAAACAGACAATTAAAGGTTATTAATGAGATGCAAAACATCACTATGCAACTCAAGTAAATTGTACTTAAGTAGAAACTTAACTTCATTACCTGAACAAATGTCTGTACCTGCATTTAGACTAACTTACCTGACCAGTCACTTCCAGCTGCATGTTACATTTAATTGTGCTAAAAAAAATTGCACCTGCATTTTCCTTTTTTTATATAAAAGTACAGCACTAGAAATTGTCCAGACGTTTATATTATATATATATATATATATATATATATATATATATATATATATATATATATACATATATATATATATATATACACACACACACACACACACACACACACACACACATATATATTTATATATATAATATATATATATATATAGATATATATATATATTATATATATATATAATATATAATATAATAGCCGTTAGTTATCAGCCAATCGGGCTTAAGAAGATATACTCATTATTAGCAATTCTGCACACTGCCTGTGTTGTACTTTCTGAAAAGACAACGGCCCTTACCAGGTTCAATAGGGTTATCCCCAATAAGCACATCGCTCAAGGAGAATGGTGATGAAATATACTTTGGTTTCTGCCAGAACCAGAATCTCTTGCGTTTAATCACCAGACACAGAGGCTGAAGCTTGTCAGAGTCATTCAGTCGTGCAACAGGAATCAGCTCTCCATCGGAGTCTATCTGCTTCACAAAGCTACTGGTGGCTTTGGCAAACATCTTTGGCAATTAACCAATACCTGCTTAAGATAGGACCACAATTTATTTTATATTATATATATATTAGTCTATATATATATATATATATCGATTAATATTATTATATAGATATATATATATATATATAAATACCGCGCTTTGAAACAGATTTTAAAGTTATACCAATGTTAATAATTAAAAGAAAAATAACATGTAACTTATTTAAACAGCTGCAGCACCACGTGAGGACGCATGACGCTATACTATTCCGAACCCCGCTACTTTTTACCCTTTAAACCGAACTAGATGCATACACAGCACAATAATGTGCGAAGTCAATTAATGCCAACAGTGTTTATGTGCTGATTACTTACACCCTGTGGGTCAATGACAAAACAACTAAATCCACAATATACAGTTAATATATTCGACAGTGTTCAGTTTAACTTTGTTTCCACGATCTTGACTACAGTACGTGGAAAAGACATAAAATGAAACATTTCAGTTAATTATGTGACAGAAACATACGATACCTGTGCGTATTTTCAGGTAACACTAAACAGCCCCCGCCCCTTAGCAAGTTGGCACATCCATAACAATTGTATGGAGAAGTAGGCACACAAATATTATTTTGTTTGCTGGACGGACAACTGCCTCCCCCCTCTCCTTGTTAGAACTGAACCGGTTTTATCTCCAGTCCAACCCCGCTATAGTGGAAGCTGTCCTATTTAATCAGCATTCTGGATCTACAGTAAACTGTGACAACATTTACTTGTTTTCAGATATGTCTGTCTGTCATATTTAATGCTACACCGCTACATACTGCACACCACCTTTATTTGTTTTCTTGAGATGTACTTCTGCTGAGAATTATGCCAGAAAACATTTATTTGGCAAATTGTGAATAACAAAAACTGAACACATGCCTCTGAAAAAAACCCAAAACAAAACAAAACAAAACAAAAAAACTTGGACATACTGCCAAACTGTAGTCCACATTAACTCGGCACCACAAAGTAACGAAAATACAAATAAAATGCTTCTGTTAACTATATTACTAGTCCAAACAAAATACATAAACCGAGTAACACACTGCAAACGGATTTGTTTGGATATTAAAACTATAGTTCAATTACACGTTAAATTAACATTCAAACGCAATAGGCTACTGACATTAAACTGTATCAAGAAAATGTTCAAGGACGCCAGTGTACGTTCATCATTTCCAAAAAAATATATCCGTTTTTAAATGGTGGTAAAGGTAATCACTTATTACACGCGCTTTCAGCACTGTAGCATTAGGTTTTATAACGCACCCCACTCACCTCACCGCCGCTGTGAATGTGCTGCTCCAGTGCGCTCGACACGGTCTTAAACAACCAGTGTAAAGACCGCCCAGTTGCCCATATTGTTATCTCTGATTTGTTTTCATGATGTCTGAGACGCGACCTGACTCTTCTGATAGCTGTAAGGAAATTGTCAATCATGACTTTGGTTTGGAAACAGCCAATTACCCGAATGTTGGTATTGACTGGACGTGGGGAGGGTCGGGCGCACCCCTGCTTTAAACAACGTCATTTACATCATTTTCTATATTAAAAAATAAATAAATAAATAAATAAATAAATAAATAAAAAACACATGCTCCGAAACAAGATCAGACTTGTCAGCCCCGCGCTTTTGAAGCCCAGGCACATTTTTAAAGAATGGTGATTCATTTAGAAAAAAAGGAAGTTTCAGCTTGAGTAATACAAATTACTGAATACATTGCTACAGAAATATGAGCCAGATTTAACGCTTTATAAAAACGAGTGACCCTGTTGAACCTTCTCCTGAGGTACCAATTACATGTATGTATGTTCAGTAACGTTTTGAACCAAATGCCTGTAGCTTGATACGGTTGACGTAATGATTATCAAGTTTATACAGCCCTTTTTAAAATGAGTTTAACCACCTGGAAGGCACTCGCTGCTCTTGGATGGGCGCAGGCTCATAAGAGACGTAGAAAGATGGGAACTAACGAAAGCTTGGAACAAACAATGTTAGAAGGAGACATAGAAGGAAATTGAAAAAGGGGACAACCAGGAACAAGTTAGGAAGATGGACTCAGGAGGCTTCTGGAGATGAATCTCAATGAGAGAAGCCTGAGGGCGAGAGATAGAATACAGAGCAGCTCCTGAGGGCGGCAGTGCCCGACATCCGATATGCCTCTGATTGATTGATTGACTGATTGATTGATTAAGCACACACAAGCCAGAAACCACGCATACTAGGTTACAATGATCAAGATTCTGAACTCATGAATTTGATGAACAAAATATATATTTAAAAAAATATGAATGGCATAAAGATGTACAAACCATGACCCATATAATCAAATTGTTCAATTCAATATAGCCTATATGTGTTCAATGAATTAATTGATCCTCTAGATTGATGACAGCTCTGCCCTTAACAGCACTTTTCTACAGCTCCACATGGCTCAAGGAGGCAAGTCCTTGTATCCCATCAATTTGCCTTCTACAATAACAACAGTATAAACATTAATAAATAGACTTTAATAAATATATAACTTTGTTTATTATGTTTTATCAAACTAGAAACATAGTTCAGAAGAAGGTAGAAGACAGAAGCAGTGTCTATAACCATCCCCTCTAAAAGTCAGTCATAAAATATCCTGACATGCCCTTCGTGACATTGTAAGAGGCATATCATACATTACAGTCGTACACGTCAGAGATTTTTACATAAAATATTATTGTAATCCTCTACCACTCACAGGCGTTAAAGGCACCCAAAAATGAAGCAGCAAGTAGCCAAACCAAGTGGCTATTAGGAACCGTCAGGTAAGTATAATGCAGTGTACTTGGCATCATAGAAGTAATAACTGAAGATCAAACCCCATTCTCCTGGCTCAGAGACAAAGTTGTGTCTGCCACATCAAAAGAGCCTGTTCCATTTGCAGTTCAGACAGGCAAGTTTTATTACCCAACTCAGTCAGATGCCTCAGCTGCAGTTTAATAATTCATGGAGGAGCAGACTTAGGCAAACTTCAACTCCATACTGATCAGGAGAGCAGTTAAAAGAGTGTCTAAAGGATATGACTGGCTTGCATCACATGATATGAATACAATCAGGATAGCTATTCACTCATATTCCAGACAGGCCCAAAGCAACCTCAAAGCCAAGCAAAGGCAGATTTACAGAAAAACAACTCAATACAAGGGCAATACAGGAGCACTCACAGTGATTGTTGCAAATAGGAAGAGAAATGTAAAAGAGCGATAAATAAATAAATAAATAAATAAATAAATAAATAAGAAATGAATCAAATTACTGTTGAAGCGCTTTTTTTTTTTTTTTTAAGCCACGTCACAATAATGTGTGCAGTCTTAAGGTCACTGGCATTCTAAGCTATTGTGGATAAAGTGAACTAACATACTTGAGAATGTGGCTTCAAGGGCATGTATCCTCCTATGAAGAAGCATTCTAATGCTGTCAAGGAGAATGGTTCTTTGTTACTTTCATTTGCCATCTAAGGAGCAGTGAAGTAAACTTCATTCCCTCAGACCCTGAACCAACTCTCTATTGCACTGCTGGTCTTACAGCTAATTACATCATACTGTCCTGTGACTGTCTAACTGGATGGAATTCAGACATTTGTTTTTAGAAGAGATATACAATATTTATTTTGTTAATGTTATTACTAGAGATGGTTTCAAAAAAAAAATGTACTGGTAAATAAAAAAAATAAAAAGTATCCTGATAAAACACAGAATACAGTACTAGTATGATAATGTCTTGCTGTTATTGTTATGTGTTGCATCTGTTTTAGGGCATTATATAAAACGTGAAGGTATTCATATTGCAAAGAAGCATAGAATGCTTATGTTCCTAATTCTGAGAAAAATACTGGACTTCACCTTTCTAAACAGATAATGTACTGTTATCTTTGACTTACAGCTGGAATTTACTTTATGAGACTGTTGTAAAAGGCAATGATCACATTGAGCATGGTAATCACAAGTATGTTTTGCTTGAGAACATAATGACATACTCTTATATTTCATTAAAGCAGTTAAATATATTGCCATTACTTTTTTTAAACTCTATTGCGTATTGTACCATAAAGGCAACAAACCTGTCTCTGTTGTGTTATACACATAAACATGCTTCACTTTTGTAGTTGCATGCTGTTTCTTTTAGGTAGCAGTCTTCAGTGGCTTGCAAAAGTATTGACCCCCCCCTTGGCATTTTTCCTATTTTGTTGACTTACAACCTGGAATTAAAATTGATTTTTATTTGATTTCATGTAATGGACATACACAGAATAGTCCAAATTGGTGAAGTGAAATTAAAAAAATAACTTGTTTAAAAAAATTCTAAAAAATAAATAACGGAAAAGTGGTGCGTGCATATGTATTCACCCCCTTTGCTATTAAGCCTCTAAATAAGATCTGGTGCAACCAATTACCTTCAGAAGTCACATAATTAGTTTAATAAAGTCCACCTGTGTGCAATCTAAGTGTCACATGATCTGTCACATGATCTCAGTATATATACACCTGTTCTGAAAGGCCCCAGAGTCTACAAAACCACTAAGCAAGGGGCATCACCAAGCAAGCGGCACCATGAAGACCAAGGAGCTCTCCAAACAGGTCAGGGACAAAGTTGTGGAGAAGTACAGATCAGGGTTGGGTTATAAAAAAATATCCAAAACTTTGAACATCCCACGGAGCACCATTAAAGCCATTATTAAAAAATGGAAAGAATATGGCACCACAACAAACCTGGCAAGAGAGGGCCGCCCACCAAAACTCACAGACCAGGCAAGGAGGGCATTAATCAGAGAGGCAACAAAGAGACCAAAGATAACCCTGAAGGAGCTGCAAAGCTCCACAGTGGCGACTGGAGTATCTGTCCATAGGACCACTTCAAGCCGTAGACTCCACAGAGCTGGGCTTTACGGAAGAGTGGCCAGAAAAAAGCCATTGCTTAAAGAAATAAATAAGCAAACACGTTTGGTGTTCGCCAAAAGGCATGTGGGAGACTCCCCAAACATATGGAAGAAGGTACTCTGGTCAGATGAGACTAAAATTGAGCTTTTTGGCCATCAAGGAAAATGCTATGTCTGGCGCAAACCCAACACCTCTCATCACCCCGAGAACACCATCCCCACAGTGAAGCATGGTGGTGGCAGCATCATGCTGTGGGGATGTTTTTCATCGGCAAGGACTGGGAAACTGGTCAGAATTGAAGGAATGATGGATGGCACTAAATACAGGGAAATTCTTGAGGGAAACCTGCTTCAGTCTTCCAGAGATTTGAGGCTGGGACGGAGGTTCACCTTCCAGCAGGACAATGACCCTAAGCATACTGCTAAAGCAACACTCGAGTGGTTTAACGGGAAACATTTAAATGTCTTGGAATGGCCTAGTCAAAGCCCAGACCTCAATCCAATTGAGAATCTGTGGTATGACTTAAAGATTGCTGTACACCAGCGGAACCCATCCAACTTGAAGGAGCTGGAGCAGTTTTGCCTTGAAGAATGGGCAAAAATCCCAGTGGCTAGATGTGCCAAGCTTATAGATACATACCCCAAGAGACTTGCAGCTGTAATTGCTGCAAAAGGTGGCTCTACAATGTATTGTTTGTTTCACAATAAAAAATATTTTGCATCTTCAAAGTGGTAGGCATGTTGTGTAATGTGATATGATAATTGATAAAAATCAATTTTAATTCCAGGTTGTAAGGCAACAAAATAGGAAAAATGCCAGGGGGGGGGGGGGGGAGGGGGGGGGGGTCAATACATTCGCAAGCCACTGTAAATTAATCAATGTTAGCTTTCCATTTGGTCATATGACTTTCTTATTTTTTATTTTACTTCCACAATATGGTACTAGAAGGCCAACTTTTTGAGTGTTGTATTTGATGCTACTAAGTTGTTTCTTCTGCTTTTTTCGTCAAAAGAAAAATTGGATTCATATTTATTGGTAAGTAAAGGATTATTTTCATACCTATAACTTATTATTATATTAGTTTTACTTTGAAAAATTGATATGTATCCAGAAAGTAACATTGTGCAATCTTGATATTGGGAAATATTAGATTTACTGTTGACGTATGGGGATATTTTATTATTACTGTATACTATTCCTTTACTTTAATTTTTTTACTATATTATATTATGTATTTTTATATTCAGAAAATGAATACATCAATGTTTTATGAAAAAAGGGAAGGAAAAGACAGAATTAGCTATTCCTCCTGATGACAGTGAAGATGAGCTAGCTACTAGTGATGAGGATGATGAAGATTATGTTCCTGCCTATTGAACTAGTAACAGCAAAAGAGAGGACAAGGATGATGAGGAATATATTGATCTAAATAACACAGGTATTATGAAAACAAATTTTGTGGGTTTTTTTTTAGCTATAATTTATCATACATCATTTGTCATTTTTTTTTTTTTATCTGTATGGTTTCTTGCTGATATATCAGTCAAGAGACACAGCCTATGGACTAAAGGCAGCCTACCAGGTGTCACTGAAGTGCAAGAGCCGATAGACTATTTAATACAATTACTGAAGCCTACCACAGTACAATATATAGTGGAGCAAACTAACATATTCTCAGTTCAGTGTGACCCAAGTATGCCACTAAATGTAAACAATGAAGAGCTGGAACAGTTTATTGGAGTATGTTTTTACATGTCTGTGTTTGGTCTTCCTCGATCACGTATATACTGGAAAGCGTCCTGTCACGTTGATTGCGTGGCTAATACAATGCCAGTCTTGCATTGGGAAGCTATCAAACGCTTCCTCCACTTGAGCAATAATGACAAACAAGTTCCAGTTGGACACCTTGGTTATGACAGGCTTTTCAAGATTTGATCGCTGATAACAGCTAGAGAGCTTCCTTGGGATTCTGATGGATGAGAAAGACATTGGCGCAAGTGGAAACATAGTCCTCAAACTTGTGTCAATTGTACCACAGAACCTTTCCCACAAGATCTACTACGACAATTGGTTTTGTAGTGCAGATTTGTAAGTGGCACTCGAGAAGAGAAAGATTCACAGTGTGGGGACTGTCTGGTCCAATCGCTTGGGTGGATGTCCATTCATGTCAGACGGTGAGATGAAGAAAAAAAGGAGGGGAACCTTTCAAGAGAAAGAAGCAACTGTCAATGGTGTAAACCTCAGGGCAGTAAAATGGTATGACAACCGTGCCAGTGACTCTACTCAGTATGTTTGCTGCTGGGTTGGGTGGACCTTCTGGATTCTCTCATCCCATCGTACAGGATGAAGATTAGATCCAGGAAATGATATCATCTGTTAGTCGTCCATATGCTAGACCTGACTGTTGTAGAGGCATGGCTCTTATATCGCAGAGACAGTCAGGAATGCAGAGTCCCCAAGAAGGAGCAGCTTAGTCTTCTTGAGTTCAAATGTGAAATTGCAGCTTGTCTTTGTGCAGAGAAGATCCCGAATCGCAAGAGAAGGCCAAGCTCAAATGTTGAGGAGAAGCATGCTGAAAAGAAGCGAAGAGGTCCTGCAGCCCCATTGCCCTGTACATCAGTTCGACAGGACAACACTGGACACTGGCCTGTTTTGCTGAAGCAAGAAGCAGATGCAAAAATCTACGCTGCAAAGGGCTTATAAAGGTACAGTGTCAGAAGTGCAGTGCAAATGGCGCAAAAGTGTACCTCCGTTTTTCTGCAGAAAATAACTGTTTTATGGATTTTCACATGAAGTAGTCCTGTAGCAAACGTGTCCAGAATAATTGTTCATCATTCATTCTGCTAATACTATTCATTTTGTTAACAGAAAAATGTTATTTTTTTGGAGAACATGCAATGTTGTTATTGCTGTGTTTATTATTATTATTATTATTATTATTATTATTATTATTATTATTATTATTATTCCGCCAAAAGTTTGTGGCAGTCATGAAAACGAATAGGTAAATAGATGCCTATGTGTGGACAACCAGACTGGCGTGCCCGAGTGGAAAAAGTTTGGCCACTAGGCTAAATCTGATGAAAATATTGGACAATTTTCAAAACTCTTGTTGACAAAAACGATTGAACATGGAGATCTGACAATGTCAGCCGATAGTGCACAAATGGCCTATAAAAACAAACAACATTGAAACAAAATCAATTGGACGGTTGGTTTGCCCGCCGCGTTGGATTTGCGTAAAATATTCAAAGATCTCCTTGTCTGAAACTGCAATGTTGATCGTCATCAAAATTGTCACGTTTGCTCAGGACAAGGTACTTTCTAAGTTTTGTAAAATCTTTGCTTTTTCGTTAAAAAAAAACATGGATGCAGCAAGCAAAATAACAATTTCACGAGTTCTATATTTACATAAATTAAAGTATAAATCCATACTGCAATAGACTAGAGACATGAAACTGCGTATGATAGTAGAGGGTAATGTGAAGTACTGTCGATTTCAAAATGGCGTGTTTTGGTCACATGGTTTGGCGGCTATATTGATAATTGAAAAACAACTTTTATGACCACAACAAGAACAATGTTTCATGTATGCTCTTCAATGTTAGTACAACTGTGTGGCCCATGATAAAGTAATAACCGCCAAAATCGAAAGCAGAATGGTCACACGGTTTGGGGGCCATATTGGAATTAACGTATACATTTCATCTCCTAGGGCATGCAGATGGTGTCATAGTTATAATGGCACAGGTATAGGAAGGCATATGTGCTCTATGAAAAACGCCATCACCAGCGACCTTTCACCTCTCCAAAAGGTCAAGCTAAAAACTGGCTCATTACGCCTAAGGGATCACAGACAGACATGGTTCATATAGAACAGCAAACTTTTTTTTTTTGGAGACCCACTTCTGTATTTTTCTACTGAGGCTACAACCCACCAAGTAAAAATAAATAAATTAATAAATAAAATGTACTTATTTTAAGTAGATTTATATTATGTAAGTGCTACATTAATAAATAATAATATAGCATCACTCACCTAATGTGCGATCTGCGCCTGTTTGCCATCAGTTCATTTTTTCCAACGAGGTGTTATGGGTGAGATGCTAACTCTGAGGTCATCCCCGATGTGAAGTTTGTTCCTGTATTTAGTTTTTAACGCTGCCATGACTGAAAACCCCCTTTCAACCAAGTATGATGTAGTAAACGGCAGCAAATGCTTAACGGCTTTCTGCGAAATACTGGGATATTCACTTTTAACCAGGATCCAGAATTTTGACAGAGAAACCTCCGTAAATTTCTTCTTCAATATCCATCAGTAAAAAGTTCTATAAGCTCGTTTTCACAGTCATTAGGCAGGTCAAGGCTCTCAATGTCTGTTGTAAAAGGGTGTCGAATCCACTCAATGTTAGAAGTAGGATCGCCAGGGAAATAAATACCGGTCAAACTGAGCTGCGAGAGCACAGAGGTGGCTCACAACCTCTGTTCGTACCTGACTGAAATCTTGGGTCTCGTTATTATCAAAACTGTCAGTCATGAGAGGAAACATATCAGTAGGTCCCTCAGAAACCTGCTTCCCCAAAACTTTCAGCTTCTTTTTAAAAGCTATGATTTTGTCATCGTGCTCAAAAATGTTACCTCCGTGTAGCGATACATTTAGTTGATTGAGGTGACTGAAGATGTCTGGCATGTAGTCAAGTTTTGCAAGCCACTCGGTGTCAACAAAACACTGCTAAATCAGACTTTTTATCCATTAAAAACGAATGCACCTCAGAACAGAGTTCATAAAGACGATGCAGCACTGTACCCCTTGATAACCAGCGAACTTCGGTCTGCCATAGCAGGTAGACATGTTCGCGTTCCATCTCCCTGCACAGCACTTCAAAACAACGGGCATTGAGGGTGCGCGATTTTATAAAGTCAACACATTTTGTGGCCATCTGTAAGACTCCGTGTAGCTCTGGGCTTAGTTTTTTTGATGCTAAGGCCTCTTTATAGAGAAAACAATGGTGCCAAGTACAGTCTTTTGATACTTGCAAAATCTGCTGAACCACCCCTGACTTCATGCCCGTATTTGCGGCTGCACCATCGGTAGCGACTCCCACACAGTTTTTCCATTCCAACCCATTTTTAATTATGAATCCATCCAACACTTTGAAAATCTCCTCCACTGTTGTTTTTGTAGGTAGTTCTGCACTAAAGAGCAAATCATCCTGCAAGTCGTCGTTAGAGAGGTAACATAGATAAACAAGCAAAACTGCACGTGCAGCTATATCTGTAGACTCATCTATTTGAATGGAAAACAACTCGCTCACTTTCACAAAATCTACAAGTTGCTCTTTGATGTCATTTGAAATGTCTGCTATCCTCCTGTGCACAGTGTCATTTCACAGAGGGATACATTTAAGTTTCTTGGCAGCAGATTCCCCCAGCACCTCGGTACACATATCCACAGCAGCTGGTAATATCAACTCTTCGGCTATCGTTTGGGCTTTCTTACATCGAGCTTTACGCTGTGAAACTAGAAATTAAGCTTTCAAAGCACTACAGTAGAAGCACAGCTAGTTACATTTCTTTGTGCTTGTATCTGCTCCAATTTCCTTTCAAAATAAGCCAAAGGTTTACCTTAGCCGCCCGGGTGGTGAGTTTGCAGGTGTCTTATGAGTTTACACGGTTTCATGCTTTCATTCGCGATCACTTCACAGCCCAGTACACACTGCGGTTAGGGTTCATTTTCCAAACCAATATAATTTCTCTTTCGCCTTCTGGTTCTGTTGCCCTTGTTGAATTTGAAGTCGTTGAATTTGAAATTGATGCAGCCTCCTTGTCAAAAATCAAAAAATCGTTTCAAAAATCGATCCACTGTTCTTTGATTTAATTTGATTATTATTATTATTATTATTATTATTATTATTATTATTATTATTATTATTCCTAACAGGGTTTCCTCCAACCGTCTATTAGTCCTCGAACTACACGTGTGCGCTCTACTGCAGGCTCAAGATCTAAGCCTACTCATTTTCTTGCACTCGTTATTTCCGGCTCCTTGTCTTCTGTGTTTACAGTTGTACAATATTCAATAGGTGGGTACTCGTTATTTGTCAAGCAATTTATTTTATGACATGCATAGTCGAATTACCATATATAATGTGGAAAAAGAGCTTATACAGTAAAACTAATTATGTTGGGAAACAAACATTTGCGACCCACCTAGGAGTGCCACCCGTAAGTGGATCGCGACACACCGGTTGAGAAACGCTGATATAAAACACATATAGGAAGTCATAAGTGCTATGTCATCACCCATGACCTTTGACCTCTGCTAAGGTTCAAAACCCACAAATTGGCCTATAGCTCCTCAGCTGTATCTAACACAGATCAGTGCACTTAAACTTCAGCGTAAGATCAAGCTCTGTACACGATACAACTTAAGTAGCCCATTAACTAATTATAGGAAACGTAGCGAGCTGTATTAGCGATTATTTGTGATGATTGAACCATGTTTTCTTGGAAGCTTTTCAATTGCACAATGTTACTTCCAGGTAACGTACCCATCTAAATCTTCCCAAAATATATTTCACAATTCTTTCACCCCCCCGTGTAATATAGATTTAAGAAATTTTACTAATTATTTATTCTTCCCCAGTCTATTTTCATAATGCATGCAATAGAGGGTTATTACTGTAAAACATTCAACTAGTAGCATTGAAATTTTAACGGTATCCTGTGTTTAGTGTTAACAGAATAATGCTGATTTTCCTGCTACTCGGTGTTACACAAGCTCTATAATTAACTGGTTTAAACACAGTTCATGATTTTATTGGGAGAATGAAATAGCATAAACAAGGGCTGGAATCCAACCATATCAAGCATTCCCTTCCAATTAGAAATGCTAAGGCACTCAAATGTGAGTGTGTGAATCTCACCAATAACTATTTTGGGATTTAAACATCCTGACATTACATCATAACCAAATGGCAGACATTTATCCGGAATTACACTGAACATGTGTTTCTAAACAGGAACTGAAAAAGATTTTTACAAACAGTTCTTACTTTTGTTGAATGTACAGCACTAGATAACCTCACACAAACATGCAGAACCAACGCCAGTGTCTGATGTAAACAGAGCCGTATTCAAACCCTACCAACCCAAATGCATACATGGCACAGTATTGTTTTATGAGTAAGGCCCATAGTAATATATTTAAGTGTGTGGGTTTTGTGCACTTTGCAGACGTGTTTAAAGTTGCATTGCAGAGGTTCTTAGTTTGTTGTGGTTAAAACACTAATCCATATCACACACACACACAAAAGACTGGAAAACCCCTTGTGAGTTCACAAAGAGGAGTTTATTAGTGATCTGATTACGAAACCCTTGAAATTTAAAGTTAGCACTTTATAATCCCACACACCCTGGAAGCTTCATTCTATAAATCCCAGATATTAAATCCATTATTTCCTATTCTCACTGAACGAGGCATGTCATAAATACTTTTCAAGTCTTGGACTGAAATATAATGTGAACAGAATACATAGACCTTAATTTATTAAACAACAAATGCACCTTTTAAAAGAGTTAAACAGGGGTGATACAAAACTTCATATATTGAACCTGTAAGGCAGCTGGCAAGGTATGATATACAAAGTGAAGTATGCTTTTTATCTTAGGAGGTAGAAAATGTCAGCGAGTTAAGACAGTGATTTTATGCAACAGAATATAAACAGCAACAGCATTAGTGTGGAGACACCTCATGGTTACATGTTAAGGAAATGCATACCTCTGTATAAATCAGTTATGGAAGCAGTGTGTAGTTCAGGAGTTGCATTTACTCTATTTGTGCATCATGAAGGCAAACGCAAAAAAGAAACACATACAACATATTTGCATATTTCCTCTACATTGAAAACTTGTAACAAAAAATAAAGGATAAAACATATCTTTTTTTATTATTGTAAGCTCTCTATTGGCTGGTTTCACAAACCCTGATTAGCTCTAATCCTGGACTACCTTAACCTTACTTTAGGGTAAGTGTTAAATCAGGGTGTGTGAAGCCAGCTGTATATTAAGGCATTTTAGCTCTATGAATTGCAACAAGACACATTTATAAAAGCAAGATAATATTTATATATATATATATATATATATATATATATATATATATATATATATATATATATATATATATATATATATATTATATATATATATATGGCTAACATTTTTGCATCACCTAGAATTTTAGAAATAATAATAATAATAATAATAATATAAAATAAACATAATTTTGATCTTTTATTAATCAAAGAAACTACAAAATGATATCGCAAAAGTCTACTGGAAAGTAGTAGTACAGTATTTCATTAGATTTTGAAATGTCACATTTTTCAATTTTTGTTAGTTTTTCATTAGTATGGTATATGGAAAGCTACAAAGCAGTATGTAGCTCAATATATTAACATAACATTATTCAGCAAGTTTCATTAGAATTTGACTTTATGAAGCAAAATTAGTTAATTCTATAGGGTGATGCAAAACTTTTGGCCATGGCTATATATATGTGTGTGTGTGTGTGTGTGTGTGTATATATATATATATATATATATATATGTGTATATATATATATATATATATATATATAGTGTAACAGCATCTTGGGAATGATATGCAGATCTTCGTAATGTCCGATTCACCACAGTACGGGGTTGTCAAGATTGGCAAAGCCAGGGTCTTTTCTCAGATCCCAGTATGTTTCTTTGCTGACCCAAGTATCTCCACTTGATTTTCTGTCACAAAACAGTAGAGAAAGGAATCAGTTTTACACACCAAAACTAGATTTCAAAGAAAATATATAATGCTAAACTTTCTTTAAATCTTACTCCTACCTGCTTTCTGTGATTTAAATGGAAAAAAAATAGTTAATGTAGAATAATTCTCTGTACAAAATGTTTATCTCTGAATTCCCAATTTTTGATTGTTACAGAAGTTATGAAAAATGTGTTTTCCCTAAATACAGTAAAACAAATCCACAAAACACCCAGACGCATTTTAAAATACCAAAGTGTCATTTTCATTCAATTTGCCATATACTGAAGTATTGTAGCTAAGATGTGTAAAAAAAAAAAAAAAAAAAAAAAGCACAGCTGTTAATACCTGAAGAAACGAGGTTGATGTGTCATAGCGTTTTCCTCCAAAACTCTTCTCCGCTCTCTCTGAAGGTGTTCAATTCTTTGTTTCTGCTCTTCTGCCAATTCTACATTCCCTTCCTCAAGCAGCCTACAAACAAGAGGATAAAAAAACAACAACTCTATCAACAGATGTGTACAGTGCAGTACAAATCCTTTCATCTAATCTCTGGTATAAGGTTACAAACAAAAAAAATAAAAAAACAAGCATTTCTAGTAATGTTTATCAGAAACAAGGTCAACATTTAGAAAAATGATCTTCTGACTAACTGGTATTAATTATCTTGGAAGCTACCATACAGGAATTTTGTTTTGTTTTTTGTTACTTTTATCACAATATTGGTGCAACATTACCATTTCAAACTTCAGACATTTCATTTCCATCCTGGAGGGCATGACTGATTCCAATCACACTTTACAGCATGTGGTTAATGGTCACCAGGTTTAGTTGCAGTAAAATGTTAAGCTTTTTCGTGTGTGGCAACAATAAAGAAGTCTTTCTCTACTTCCACCACCATAGGCATCATTTTTTCCAGTGTTTTGAAACCCCACTTTTCTTAAATTTCTTTCCAAATCAGATTGCCAAGATTGGTGCTGGAATCCTTGCTATGTCTGACTCATTTCCCTCAATAGTGAAATTGAAATATTAAAAATGTATGAAGGCAAGCTTTATACTGCCGCAAATTACTTTATTCTAAATAAACATATACACCCAAGGTATTCTGCAATGCTCCCAGCTGCCTACATGGTCCAAGAAAGACTAGAATAATTTGATCCATGTTATATTATTAGAGTGTAAAGCATGCCAGGATAAACTCTTGAGTTTAACATTTCTGTGACACATCAGTGTTAAAGCATAACTCCCCCAAATAATGGGATCCTTCAATAAAATGTATGCAAAGTTCCTCCATAAATAAACTGGATAAATTATTCTCTACACATAGTTCAGTTCCAAAGTATGTTAGAGGGAACAGATAAGAGAACTATTAGTAGTTTAGAGCGGTACATGTCAAATTTGTGCAGAGCTTTACGTTGTCAAACTCACCAAATAAACAGTGAAATACTGTAGAAGAACACTGCGCTGCAAACATCACATGCAACCAAGCTGTAAAATGACACTTTGAACACTGGACATGCTTGCATGGATAACGAGTAGTTTTTAAAAAAATTTTTTTATCATATCTTTGTGTGAAAAGTGTGCATTTCATTCTACAAAAACCAAACCACTTCGCTTTGCAATTTGTAAAATAAGCAAAGCTTCCCAAAGCAATAGGGATTGGTTGACAAATGTGCGCACACATTAGAACAGTCAACCGCAAAGCTGGAGATGAGGCTTGTGATTTTTTACAAAGTTAATACAGCATCTATGTGTTATGGTTTATGTAAGAAATAACCCATGACAGGGTGTGCGGTAGGACCACTCTTACAGCACGTCCTGGATGCGTTGTGAGGCACGAGGCTATAGGTCTTCAATCACCCAGGAAGAGCAATAAGAATTGTCTTGCCGCACACCCTGGAGTGGGTTATTTCACTTATAAAACGGCTATATTTTTTCTTGAAAATAATTACACTCACTAGCTTTAAGAAAAAAATTAGAAATGTATTATGTATCCTTCCAGTGAAAAATAGTCCCCGAACAGATATATTTTGTACTTTTTTAAATTGCCGTAAACATTAAACATTCCCATTTATATTAAAATGTTTGACATAAAATGGCATTTGTAAATTGAAAGCAGGCTGATTTCCCACATCTGAGGGAGGATTCAAGGAACAGCCAAACACTGCACTGGCACTTGACATCAAGGGAGGGACTTTTGAGTTTTTTTTTTTTTTTTTGTGTAGGAAATGATCCTACTCAGGTTTTGCGGTCTTAAAGAGAAGCTGAGAGAGGCTGTTTTCACACCAATGGCCAGTAAATGGCATAATTTCCCTAGACTGTAAACCAGCATTAGATGATACGCTGTCTAAACGACTTCCGTGTCAGTTTGTGCAGTGCCGCAGTAGTCCCCGTCCGCTGAGAGTCCAATAGAATTCTAAGCCGAACCCGACCTTGGTTAAAAGCTCAAAAGTTCTGTCAGCAGAGAGCAGGAAAGATTTTAATTTTGTTTTAAATATGTTTCTGAAATCGGAGGGTAGTGGCGAGATATACCTGTTGTGTCTAATTTAAACATCGCATACTTGCTAGTAAGTATCATAAGATGATATTTAGTTTAATGATTTCCATTACATGAGAGTAGATCTTGAACTTCATTCTGATTTGAACTTGGCTCTCCCCAAGATAAGCACCAACTAAGATGTAACTTTGCAATAAACTAATGTGATCCATCTGCATCTTGGTCCATTTGCGTTGTTTTCCATCTGATGATGTAGATATCCTTCTATCTGGTGTTGATTGCTGAAGTGTAATGCTGGCTCCAGGGATCAGCTTATTTTGCCTCCCCAGCGCATCAGCACACACAACGGCTGTGATGCTGGCTCTGGGGATCAACCCAGTGTGGTCTCCCCAGCGCATCAACATGACAACCATCTGCATTGAGACAAGTAGGGTACATCTCTGGGGTCTTCAAGTGGGCACCTTCCATCTTTGGTGTTTCGTTGACTAGCCCACCACAATTCAAGAGGACTCAACAGTGATTCTGGCTTCCCAGCATCACCACCGTCCATCACCCACTCAGCTCAGCCCAGCTTACTTACCTGTACATCAGCATTGGTTTCTTTCTATAGTGCTTGAGATCCCCACCCGGAATCTTTCCGTCTCAACCACAGTCAGTTGCTGCTCCTTTCTGCTGCTTCAGGTAAGTTCTTCACTGTGCGACGCAACTCTTGGGCACTGAACCCGACATCTCTGAGAAACTGGGTTGTAGAGTGTGCCACAAATCCTCGACAACCCACCTCCACTGGGTAAACTAGGACTCTCCATCCTCGCTGTTCCGCTTCAGCAGCTAATTGAGCATACCGAAGTTTCTTCCTCTCATACGTCTCATCTACAGCATCTTCCCATGGCACTGTTATATATATATATATATATATATATATATATATATATATATATATATATATATATATATATATATATATATATATATATATATATAGTAAACTGGAGACTTGCCACACAGGCTCGCTCGGGTTCTTTTCCCTTCTTAAAACAATACTCCACAGATTCAAAAGAAACCGCGCTGACGAGCACCATTTAATTACAAAAATAAATAAAAACAAAACAAACACTTAGCTCTATTTTGAGCACTAACTAACAGCAACTGGAACCTAATTAACTCAGGACAGCCAGGCTGCTTACCTGTTATACAAAGAAAACAAAACATTAAAAAGGCTTTTACACAGTACCTCACGGTTGAAAGCACCATCAACCGGGCCCTCCACACAGCAGCAGCCCTGAGCACACTGGCTGCTTCCTTTAAATACCCTGCACCTGGCTGTAATTTACAATAAACACCAAGTGCAGGGGATAACTAATAATCAAACAATTAACAGAAATATACTTAAAATAAACCAATGTGCATTTGCACATGTTTTTAGGCAGGGAGGATACCCCTCCCCCCCCCCCCAAAACCCCCCCCCCCCCCCCCCCCCCCCCCCCCCCCCCGTGTTATATATATATATATATATATATATATATATATATATATATATATATATATATATATATATATATATATATATATACGCTGAGTGAGACTTGTGCAGTGATTTCTCAGGTGACTTTTTCTGTAATTCTTAGTGACAAATGAAAAAAACGATTGTTGAGTGATTGAAATGCTGTTTTGGTTGTATGTTGACATTCTTCCCTACAGAAACACTGGTTAGATAGTGTTAATAGATCAGGTAAGTAAGTTGGTCATATTCTTACCGCATGGTCATGTTACCTTGTTAAGCCAATAACAGCACTTCATTTATCCAAGCCATTTTATAACTTCATATAACCTTGAATAAATCAATACTGCCACCAACTAGAGATGTGTAACTTTGCTGATACAAAATATGACAAATAACTCAATCATGTGGAAGGCAGCATTATGTACTTCTCCATCAGTGTTCGAAGTCAAAATATACACACACACACACGCACACCCAAACCATGAGTGACATCCAGTGGTGAAACAGACAATCTGATCAATAATTTCAGTAGTGGGCTGTGGTTCTATTTTTAGATGTAGATAATGCGTTTTTTTTTCTTAACACTGCAGATATAAAGAAAATCACCATTACATCTCCTGTGGAACTTTCAAGGCCTAGAAAATGCTCGGTCTCACCTTTGGTCTTGCCTGAATCTGGTGTCTGTTGGTGGCAGCAGCAGCTTTGTTGCAGGGTCCAGTTCATTTAATTCAAGTGCAAACTTGGTGAATCCATAGTACTGTTCAAAGTCATTAGGCATGGGATCTGAATAAAAAAAATTCACTATTGACTGGCTATGATAGAATCAATTGATATCTACAGCAGTACTGTAGGTATAGGTCTGCTTGCATCCGTATGAATCTTTTTATTTTTCAATTTGTAAAATGCATACATTATTTAAATGTCTTATGGCACTCAACACTTTTAGGAGTGGAGTGAGATTTAAAAAAAACACAGCCTAAATGAATAAAAACACTCCACGTCAGATTTAATACGCTTTTGCTCCAGTGCAGTTTGTACATGTTTTAAAAGAAAATGTATCTGAATAAAGTTAGTTGTTTTATTTCTAGTTACGAAAAATATGTTCAGCTTTTCCTTCCTTTTAGAAAATAAAAAAACAGTTCACAATGCACCCAAGCCCTGCTTTTACGTACTTGGTCTCCAAACACAATTCGCTGAAGGTGGCACCCCACAATACACGCCATCGTGCCATTTTCCGAACAGTCTCTGCACTACTTTCCCATTCCGATCTGTTATTGTCCCTTCAACTCCATTCACATCTGAGTTCCAGTACTTTACCTGAAAACATTACATTTAAAAAAAGTTGGCATTAAAAGAGAACACTTTTGAAAAATAATGTTTTATTATATATTAATAATAATGTAACTACTAATATATAAAAAAAAAAAAAACACATTTCTAAAATAGGAGTTACTGTATGTATTGGTATAATATTTTGAGTGATCACCACCAGCAGAGGGAGCTTTGGAGCACTCTGAAGATCACCACAAAGCAAAACAGCAATTCTAATACTAAATGATCTCATGTTTCAGGATTTGATAGTTAAAGTACTGTTGCCAAGACAACTAAACAATGGTAGTAACTATGAACCCGAAAACAGCATCAAGTAAACAGTCTTCAATGTTCTTATGCCAGATTTTCAGTAATGCAAAAAATAGTGAATACACATGAAAGCAATACGGGTTGTCTCCTAAATGTTACCTTGATGAATGTCACTTTGCATTGACAGATGTCACTGTTTGAATTTTTGATAGAAAGCTCTCCATAGTGCTCTATCCACCTCTGACCACTCAGGATGTTGTGTATGCATGACGTGATCTTATTCCATTCATAGTGGTCACCAAACCTAGAAATCAATGGGCACTTAAAATTATTCGTTACAGCTATCACCTTCAGAAAGATTTTAACAAAATGGATCTTCCTTAGACATAAACCACTATACTGTACATATAATTGCTTCTTAATAGTAAAGCAACAAAGAAGCATTTATAGAAATTCAAGAATTTAAGCAAATATATTCGGGTCGATTAACGGTTTATTGTCATTTTTACTTACTTTTAAATATAAAAATACACTTAAGGAGGCACTCCCACGCAGAGGAAGATGAGCTGGTTTTTCAAAATGTCCTTTTTTAAAAATGATTTGCTATTTAGATCTGTGACTCTTTAGATCAGTTTAATTGCCCCCAATGTATCTTTTCTCTTTTGAAATGTTGTTGACAACATGCACAGCTCCACGTCTCACCTTTATTAATCAACTGCAATGCATTTCAATTACACTTAAATGTAATTTAAAAGATTCCAAAAACCTGCTCTTTATTAGTGATGGTCAAGAACAGTGATAGTGTAACGGCCCTTGATGTACTAAAGCCAGCGTGACGTGATCTTAGTTTAAGTACTCTAATGCACACATGCTATAGAGAACGCATCTTGCAGTTTATATGAAATATTGTATTTTTACTTATACGGATTCACATCACAAAATTATTTTGGGTTACAAAAAACCATAGTATCAAGAAAATTAGAGATAGCTTTTATTATACTGTTTTAATAAAATAATAAAAAGTAGTACATATTTTTATAATCCATTTTTAATAATAATAATAATAATAAAATTCCAATGCACATTTCACAAAAAATAGGCAGCGATAGCACACATAACTGATGCAGATCAGCCAGACCAAAAAACAACCCAAAAAACTCCAGCCATCTCTTAACTTACTTGGGCAGCATCACGTGTGTTGTTCCAACCGGGACAATTTCCATGGACTTTCCCCAAAATTTATTCTTCCATCTCATATCTGAAATACAAAGTTTTACTCTGTATACAAAGTCCTTTACATACACCCTCCTAATTGACAATTTGTTCCATAAAATGAGAATTATTCCATGAGAGCGTAATATTTACTACTGTACATAATTTGTGTCCCTTCGTTTAAAAATTCATTTGGCCTAATAGAGAACTAAAGACTTCTTCTTAAGCACTCAATCTCTCAAGTAAGAAACATTTTTGTTGCAATTTATTGTACAGACAGTGGGGGTAGTCATCAAATCATGACTAATGTGACAGAGCTGTGGACCAAAGCCCAAACACGTTTTCAATGCAGTGCTTTTGCCCAGTGTTCGGTCACAACCACAAGTTTGGACTTGATATTTAATTTGAAAGACCTTGTGTTTGCTGTATGTTTTAAAAAGCATGTCAAGTATTATTAAAACCCTTCAAAGATTCTACAGCAAATATTATAAATACTTACCTTGCCAAAAGACAAAGTTTTTGGATTCAGTGTGACAAGCAGATATTGGTGGGTGATGGCTGACCTAAAATATATACAAAAATAAACAAATACCTTAAATAACAGGGGGTTTAATACAGGTACCTTAACGAAGAAACAAAGGGCTGATTTCTGATCACAGCGCAAATGTGAGTGCAAGCGGGAACAGCGCTTGCCCCAGATTCTCTGGCGCATAAATGGAGCGAAAACGTAAAAAACCCCACTGCGCTGAAATGGTATTCTGAAGACATGTCCTGTGCCATTACAGAGCGCCTGCCCCATTGCCATGGGTTGGCATAAATTTCGGGGCATGGTACCATTATCATATTCACCAAAGCGATTCTAATGACAATAGACAATTGAACACTGTGTTAAGACCCGCTGAAACCAGGTTTATCTAGTGGCGCAATCAGGAACTTTAATGCATGTGCTTGGACTGACATAGAAAGAGGTTATCAAAGAAAGAAAAGTAAAAGAACAAGACGAAAAAACGACAAAACGTAACTAAACATTATTATTCGTAAATTAATAATAAAAAAAAAATATGAATTTAAAAAAATCGTATTTTGCAGATACAAGGGAGTACTACATTTATTTGCACAAGGACTGCAGCAATTTATTTTCATGGCAATTATTAGAAGTGAAAATATTTACACACAGTATATGAAGAGTAGCATACCAGGAGTGACACTTCTGTTCTGTATGTGTGTCCGTCCTTTCATTCCCTGGTTGTGCTTGTGCTGTGATGTGTGTGTGTGTGTTTGTGTGAGTAACACGTGCAACTGTAAACGAGTTAACTGTTGTGTAAGCTTGACACAATTGCCCTGAACATCAAAGCTTCTGGAAATATTGGGCTCAGTTGGTCTAAAGGAAATATTCCATGAGAATTTAAGCCCTGGTTATATTGAAACTGGGTTTTTCATTTCATCAGAAGCCACTCCCTGGGGGGCAGATGCGACTGACTTTAACCACTGCGTTTGTGATTGCACTCACAATAGGGCCAACCCTGTTTATTTGTGGACAGTAAGCAATGGCCTTTCTAATGTATCATTCTGAGATATACAGGAATCATTCTCACAATTATTCTTGGCTCAGTAGTTGTACAACTAACTATAGTTAGATTCAATTCTGAAAAAAAACAAGATTCCTTGTAAGGCTATACACCTAACTTACCTCCTGAAAAGGCTATATGGTGCTACTGTATTTTAGGCGAAAGACATCTCTCTTCTCATAACATGCTTGCCTTGCACTTGCTGTGTCATTTCACCTGCAGTACAATTGTCCCCACCCTTTGAGGGCCACACCCCCATGATTAACATGTGGCTATGTCATGTATTATGCATGGCAGCTAGGGTTTTATTTGCCTTGCCATTATGTTTTTTCACCGCTCGGAGATTAAAATCGTCATCTCTAAAGCCCTGTCTATGAACCAGTGATGCATCCTGGCTGTATCCTGTGTAATAATACGACAATAAAGTCATTCATAAGCAATCTTGGATTACAGTATTTTTCTTGCTACTGAAACATCACTTGTGTTGTGTTTGGATCACACACCAATGCTGCTCTATTGTACGCTCTTTTGTTTGCAAATTGTCCTGATGTTACATGCCCTTTCCTCAGGTGAACTGCTTCTAGCTGCTATCTTTTTATATTCATAATACAGATAAAGGTCACCACAGCCACAAACTAGCCTGACTTTTGCGTGTAAAACCACAGCCAAACTTTTGAGAAATCAAAGGACGTTTAATTATAACTGATACAAATATTTAACAGGAACACCAACACATGCTTAGCTGAACTGTAATAATGAGACTTACAAAGCAATTTGTTTTCAATTACCACTTGACCTTTGAAGCAAATAATAGCGTTTGTGATTTAAACCTCTTGAACAAACCAAACCAGCGAAGAGCAATACAGCCAGATGAATGATAATATTGAGTACAAGTCCACTAGGCATTGCCTTCAATGGATCTAAAACAGCATTGGTATTAAATACATTAATCTAAAAAATAACATGAACTTTGTCCTTCAAAAGTAAAATCAAGTTGGGAAAGTTGTTTTGAGATGATGGGGTATTTAAACACCATTGCTATTTATATTGGTTAAACAGAGCCATTTTTTAATTGTAATTTGATGTGATTCACAACAAGCATAAGAGAACATATTCTAAGCATTTACTGAAAAAATAAACTGCGAGAATTAAGTGTTGAAGAGACCTTTACTTACATAATCTGGTTGTTTGGTTACAGCTTTGCCATTTATTTATGTATTTATTTTTATTTTAAAGACCGGAGGGAACATTTTGAAAATACGACCCATAGTGTTGAATAAAGTGGAGAAAAAAATAGGAAAGAAAACAGTACCTGTTCTGCAATGAACCTGAAGCCTTTATCTTTCCTTTCACATTCATACGTCTCTCCAAGCACAGGGTTAAATGGTTTACTCCCCGCTCGGTAGTAACTGGAGGCATACCCAGATATTGCAAAGGTAGCTATATACACCTGGGGAGATAAATAAAATAAAACACAGACTTACACAGAAATCACTTTTATGATATAGAAAAGACTGTTGACTGGACATACAGTAAGGATGTAAATGTTCTGGTTTTTTAAACGAATACTAGTTACTGCACATTTGAAACACCACCACAAGAGCTTCTTTGCAAATACATTAATAAAAAACTATATTTGTGTGACATTCATGGCAACTCCACAATTTCCCTGATCCAGGGATATGCATCCTCTGCAGGGTATCACAGACAGAACCCAAGACTAACCAGATTCATTCACAATGGCTTTCATTTGCCCTTTCTTCTAGAGTAACGCCATCATGGTGAGCTGCTTTGTACAGTTGTGAGCTAAAAAGCCATTCTAAGAGATAACTGCACGAAGAACAGTGAGATACGAAATCCCATTAGCATCAAAAGGAAAATCCCACCACTTTGAGGCATCAGTAAGCGATTCTTAACATCTCAAAATATTGTTTTGCAGGTTCTCAATATCAACACAACAGGGCTTTCCACTGGGACTGTTCTTGAGAATGTGGACAGAATATAGAAATGCACTAAAATGAAGGATGGGCAAGTCAGCTGTCATCCGACTAATTCAACATAACAATGGCAACAATAGCTTCTTTTCTTAGATAATTAATTGATCTCGACTTAAGGGTATTGTATTATTACGGTTTTAGAATAAGAAAATCTCTTCTTGTTTTCTTTTCCTCACTCCCAGCCCAGACACATTTTCGAATCTGCTGCAGTGAATACATGAGTTGCTCAGGTCACAGGGATTTGCAGATACACTGGAACGGAGATCTACACCTAAGAGAGACTCAAAGAAGCCCACTCAAAGAATAATGATGCTATGCCATTGGAACCAATTATGCAAAAAATAAAATTAAAAACCTTAAAAACAACCATAATAAAAGCAGCTGTCTGTTTCAATTATCCAGTAGGGATTACCCAACACCACTCAACTGTACACTGAACTGCCACTTAGAACACATTTAGATACATCAACAGACTCCCCAAGATTTTTTCCTAACCTAGATACATGCATTATTTAAATTTATGGATACATATTAAGAACACACATTGCAAATTAAATGCACATTATTTCTAAAAAGCTTCCACACATTTTCCATCTCGTTGTATTTAGACGCTGCTATGAGCATGTGGCAGGTTAGAACAGATCATCACAAAGTCAGGAGATTAATTTTATTTCCACCTTTTTTTGTTTTTTACAATAGTGCAATTCCTCTATTACAACCACCCAAGAGACAACAACATAGTCCTAATGAGGGATATCTGCAACTGGTCTCACAGTGGAAAGGTCCTGGCAGAGAGTGTCAAGCAAAGTTCCAGTTTTTTACACCCCTGACTAAAATAAAACAAAGTTATTTAACACTATTGTTTGAGGCTTCACATGACAAGTGTCCTGGAAATAAGAAAGGCATGCATGAAACAGGCATTTGCATTCAGCACCAGAAATTCAGAAGTAACTTAAATGAATCATTTAATTTTTTAAACTTTTAAAAAATATTTAGCTATGGCAAAAGGATCTGCATCATAAAGTTGAATGAAACCTGCTGAATAATAGCACTAACATATTGAATTACATAACGCTTTGTAGTTTTCCATATACTTAACAAAAAACAGACATGAACTGAAAAATGCGACATTTATAAATCTAACACGAAACACTTTTGGTAGACTTTTGCAATATTATTTTGTAGGTTTTTTTGAGTACATGACGCTAAATAAATAATGGTGTTCACACACACACTTTTTTTTTTTAATGTCTCAATCTTCAAATTCTAGGGTGATGAAAAACTTTTGGCTATAGCTGTATGTGTATCCACATTTTGGAAAGATGAAACTGGACTCTGTGTGGCTGCTGTGCCTCCAGGATGCCACTCATGAACATGATAAGATGGTGGATTTTGAGAGACAGTATTAAATAAATAAAGCCCTTGCCATGCGCTGGAATGGATCCTGTGTCTCCGCAGCCGTGTCCAGCAGCTCGCTGTACTCCAGCTCCTCACACAGACGCTGCAAGGTGTTCAGGGGTTCGTTCAGCTGCACAGGCATGGCCACCTTGGACAGGTCTTTTCCAATGTTGTTCCTCAGGATGTTCCACAGGCTGATATTGCTGGTGTCGGGGCCTGGAGCAGGCAAGCAGAAGCGCCTCCGTAACTGCTGAGGGGATCCATTCTGAACACAACCTGGACAAAGGACATGACCAGGGGACACTTACATCAACAATATTTCATGTGACTTTCTTAAAGATCCAGTATCAGACTTTAAACTTCATAGTGTTGCAAGTGCATTATTTTTCAATTATAAACAATTTTATCTGAAAAACGTGTTTGTGGTGTTCTCTCATTTCAGAGAGACCCAAACATCAATTCCAACCATCAGATAACACAGACTCATTTTCAAAAGACTTCAGGAATCAAGATATACCTGCTCATAGCAACAGAACTCATTCATATCACCAAGATTAGGGACAGATCAGAGTTTCCCTAGTAGTTCGTTCTGAAACAGCACTGCGAGGGCCAATACATCTTACAGTTACTGTTATGCCTTAAATGGATGTGATACCGGCTCTTTAAATTGTGAAGTGGTAAAGTTTTGTTCCCCGTTTGTTTTCTTAAGCTTTCAGAAGAGGGAAGCTGCAGTAATTCGTACAGAGCTCATCCTTTAGACATACAGCATTTTGCATGATTTCAAAGCAGACCTGTCAAGTTGAATCAGTTGGAAATTCAAGTATGTCAAAATAGCCCTGCATGTTTACTGTATATCTATCTACTGAAGCATGGTCTAAATAGCTGTCTTCATCACAAAGTATCTCACAGGTCGACTGCTGACAGAAACCGTGCATTCACTAGAGCTTTTTACGTAGTTGGCAATCATTCTGACTGATTCGTATTGCAAAATATTGTTTTTATTGTTCAAAATTGTTTTTATATTTTACTTTGGCTCACCTAGCCTGGGTTACAGATAGCAGATAAGATCAGAACAACTCCTAAACTCAGGTGAAAGCACCTTAATGCAGTAAAAAAACACAGTAAGAATGAACTTTCTGTATTAGACCTCAGCAAAATACAAAGCAATTCCCGAATCATGTCTCATAACAGAGCAATAAATGAATGTACCGGTATCTTCCATCTTTGCCTTTGTAGCGGTGCGCTATAAAGGGACGCTTTTCTTGTCTACTATCAGATGGATTTGTCCTTTGTGTTACACAAAGATTCATTTTCTTCTGTGCGAGAGACTCTTAGATGCAATTTGATAAAGCATTTAAAAGGGACGTACGTCCTGATGTTCTCATTGGTGTGGGAGGGGAGATTTCTATTTCAGTCTTTCATTTTCACTGCTCTGTGAAAGCTAGTTTAATTACTCGAGATCAGTGTAAAAACATGAAAGAAAATGCCTTTGCATTGTTTCTTGTAACAAAGATGGGATGCTGTTGACTGACACATTATTAAAAAAGAGAAAGGTCCAATAATAATAAAATAACTATAGGTTATATGTCAATACTAAATTGGCCCAATTTGGATGCCCTCCCCTCCACCTAAATACATTTTCCAACCAAGTAAGATAAGCCCTCAACATGGCAAAATACCTGCCACTACTCCCCTAGTGTGTGTGTTCAAGAGGAGTCCCCAAACAACATTAAAATCCCAGAATTAAATGCCAGAACACAAGCTCGGTGCAGGATGCTTGTAGTTTTACAGGATTTTACAGACATGCCAATGTGACCTTTTTAATTATTCATTCCTTATTTCTCAGTTAACTGCCTAATAACACAACACCACTTTAACGGGGTGTTCAATACAATTACAATATACGCCTGTCGGTCATGGCAGTGACACTAAGGTGGGGAAGACGGTGTGCTGGCTATTCCTCTCTCCGAGTGGCTGAGAGGCGGGCCTTGAGGGACTGCTGACCCTATAAGATAACGCTCTGCTGTTCCCTCAGCATGCCCACTCTGAGATGAAACGAGCCAGCTGGCGGAACCTCTGCAGCCGAACCGAGCATGGCTGGAGAAGAACGAGCACAACAACAAAATAATTCAAAAAAAGA
This sequence comes from Polyodon spathula, assembly GCF_017654505.1. NCBI lineage: Eukaryota > Metazoa > Chordata > Actinopteri > Acipenseriformes > Polyodontidae > Polyodon > Polyodon spathula. Next base: position 90,860,653 of record NC_054537.1, read on the forward strand.
AAATTAATTTTTAGATGCGGGGAAAAACCTGGGCAGAACCCCGAACAGTATCAGCAGGTTGAGGGAGTGGGTGCGCATGGGACGGAGCCCCGGGCCGTGCAGATAGCAACGGTCGGGGTAACACCGCCGAGTGCAGCACCTTTATTTTGTAGTTTTATTACTGTGCTTTACTTTCCCCTTTTCTTTCGCCTTTTGTTTTCATTATTATTTTTGAGCACTCGTAAGCACACTGAATTGTATACCAACATTGCTAACTCTGTGGTCCTGTCTACTGTTGCCAGTATTCAGGCGACAGAAAACAGTGCCCTCTGCGAGCTAAAATTAATCACTGAAAAAAATAAAATAAATAAAAAATACTGAAAAAAATAAACCAGTGCACCTGAGTGGCATTACAGACAAAGTTCTGCCTCTGTCAGTGAATTGCCAACCACCCCTCCACAACCACCAATTAATATAAAGACTTAAATTTGAAATTGTAGGACTGAACTGCTGAACAGTCATTTGTTTTACTGATGGTTGCATGAATGCCACAAGGAAAACTGTATTTCTGGCAGCTGACTTTAGCTGGTTAAACCATGAAGCTAATTACCCCTTGACAGAATCCACAACCAACTATATTCACTCGACTTAAGTATTGATCTGACAACTGTCTAGAAAATCAAAAGCTGTACAAAAGAAAGAGAGGCTCATGCTCGCACTGAATCGCTCCTGTAACATCTAGTACCTTTTTTTTTTTCTTTTACACTCACTTTCAACATAGTTGCTCAAATTGTCCACTGAAATGTTGTCACTTATGTCGCTGATGTATGACTCATCATCTGAAGCCTGGAATAGAACAGGAAAGACGTGACTAATAAATGTACATAATTAGTGGTATGGGGCTCCTGATGTCAATACCCAGGCAACATCCTTTACACGACAGACAGAAGCAATAATACACTTGTCATTTTAGTATCATCTAAATATATACCTTGTACTTGATGCAGTCTTACAGGACGCTGTTCACATTGTGTGAATTATGTGTGAAGCAGAATGGGAAATCAAATTAGTATTTCTGTAATAAAAAATAACTTGCCATCATTTTCTAAATGCATATATATTACTTACGGGAAAGCTATTTTAAAATAAGTTTAATTTTCCCGCGATATACCACCTTCAATAGCCCAAAATATTAGATGTCAGTACAGTGAAAAGGTTATTATATTAAGAAAAAAAACTAAATTGAACTGGTCTCAGCAATGTTACAGATTTGGGCAAGAAGTTCTAAAGAAGCATTAGCTCAACCAATCAGAAGGCAGAATTTACCTAAACACAGGTCACCAGGAAACTAGATTTTGATATGACCTCAAATCTTCACTTAGAGTTATACGTTATGAGCTTTATTTCATGCGTATTTCTTTAAACATTTTCTTTTCTTTCATTTTCATAAAATCATAGCTCTATTGTTTGATTGCTATTTAATAAACAGCACATTAGAGGTTTTAATTTTTTGGAATTCTGTAGTTACAGTGTTCTTGTGCTCATCCAATGATGTGCTCCAACAGGCATTAAAGACACATAGCTGGCTATATGCATCCAACAATAAGATGCAGATTGGCTGTTGTATGCATGATTTGTATTAATGATGTTTCTGGTAACAAGTGTACTTTTTGTAACAAGTTGTGCTTTTCTTTCAGCTAAATGCTTTCTCCAGGACAATGAATTAGGAAGGAAGAGGGCTACTGAACATTTGCAGTGCAAGGGGTTTTTGTTGTCTTCAATGCTCTCAATGGTGGAGTTTACATGCAGTGTTATTGACTCGTGAAGGGATGATGCGTGTGCACGTTTGGGTCAAAAACTCGGGGTAAAAAACGGCCACAGAGAAGGACAGGGTCAATCACAAAAACATGAGAAAATGATGTAAAAACAACAAAGACACAAGATATCCACATTCCACATGTAGATCCGCATATCACATGCAAATGAGAATGAAATAATTGTATATCCTTAAATGAAAGTTGCTGATGGGCAGTTTCATGGTTAGCAACGGTGTATTTCATGTTAATGGTAATATGGACAGCTGTTAGTTTATTAATATTATTATTATTATTATTATTATTATTATTATTATTATGCTCTCTATATTTTTGTGGGTCTGTCATGTACTTGTTCAATACTCTACATTGTGTTGTATTCCTAACTAAGGTTACTCAGGTCTGTATAAACATTATGCAATTGTATATTTCAAATAATGAAACGGGAGATAATTAGTTGAAATTATATTCACGGCTAACGACATGCTACCTCCACCGATGACATGAAAAACAATTCGGGTAAGATCAGTAAACAAAGTATTAAACAACCAGACACAAGGCACAAGCCACAGCTGTACAGTTTAATTTTAACAAGCTGTCACATGACAACCACGGATTCCATGATGCAAGTTTCTCGAGTACTGTTCTCTGTGCATGTAAACCCTCCTTTCTGGTATTTTCCTGTGAAAACAGCAGTACTGTACGCATGGTTAATTTGCCATCCTTTCCCCTTCATTTGCATGAAGTCAGGTTAACAGATACTCTTTCTGAGTGTAATGCCCCGAGTGGGAGAGGGGCATTTCGTCTTTGGCTCAAGCAAATTGTCTCGAGTACGGTTAGCACACACATGTAAACTCCACCATTTCCAAATGTGGAACTGAAACTCATGTTGTGCATAGTGTACCTAGAATATCCCAGCTAGAATATGACAGCTGGAATATCACAGCTTGCTTGTTGCTGTATGTGCTCTGGAGAAAAGTTCTACTGTCTGAACAAAGGCCAGGCATGGAAGGCAGATTGGACTGTTACAATAATTGGAACTTCATTTCCAGTGGAAAAACAATAGAGATAGAATATCTTAACTAACCTTAACAGCAGAGCTGGGAAGAGCCTTGCACAAGGTTACACAGTGAGTCAATCACTGTATCAAGATTAAAGTCCACTTTTGTCTGATGTTTTAAATAAATGCCAAAATGTGTGTTGGTGTAACTTTTCTTTTCAAATGAATTTAAAGACATATAAGCTAGCCAATTTGTATGGCATATCATTGTGATGGCTAGAAGTGACATTGTTAAATGTTAGGAACCTCACAGGCTTACAGAATGAACCTGGAAGATATGAAACACACGTCACCTACAGCGACCTTGAGCCCAGTGCTCTCCATGCAGTCTGCCTATTCAATGCCTTACTTATCTCTTAGCCACATGTAGGAATCTCACTCATAAAAAACAGCAGTGATTCAAATATTGCTAAACTGATAAGATACTGTATGTTGCAAAAGCTATTTCCTCACTTTGTACTGACCTCATTTTCAGAAGAACTTGCAGACAGCAGCACTTCCTGTGCATCGAAGAACTCTGAGAGGGACTCTGTAACAGAAGCCCTGCTATCATTAGAGACCTGGTGCACGAGAGGCCTTCTCCCATCTATCGAGTCCTGCTTCTGAAAGAAAACACCAAGTAACCCCCTATTTAAAACAAGTCCCAAACACAAACATTACTAACAAAGACAATGTACACGGAGGCACATATAGAGGCTTTAAAAGGTATCATCAACAATACGTTTGTCATATTGTCTTTTTTCATTATGTTTACCACATTTTTTAAAACAGGTAAAAAGGATAGCAGCTCCATCACTAGGACAGCACAAACTCGGGTCGCATACTCAGTTACAGTTCCCACTGGAAATCAAACAAACAATTCTGAAACAGGTATACCACCTTATCAGCTGGTAGAATGCTTCTAAATTCAGTTAGTCACCAAAAAGATCATTAGGTAGCTTCATGTACGATACATTTGTCCTTGAACTGAAGTCTGAAGTGCACAGCTTTGAATTAAAACTCTACCCAGACCCTGCGAATAGTGTATACTGCTGTGTCATTAACAATTTCTAACAATGGCTGTTTCTAACAAATACAATTTGTAAAAAAACATGTAAAAGAAAACAAAGCATTAAATCAGTGGGTTATTACAGATACCAACATACTTCTGTTTGTACCTGTCCATTTATGCACACTGTGTATGCATGATTTGTTTTCGTAATTGTTTTCATTGACGAATGAAAAAATCGTATTTTAGTTGGTTTCAGTTTAAAAACATAACTCAACTACACACAAAACTTTATAGTTTAATAGCTCAGCTTTGTTAACTATTTCTTAGAATGAAAGTTATTTTATGAGAAATAACTTAGAGCTATAAACAAGTGTAATTTCCATTCAACAGATCCTTTGCAGATCAAATCACATTGTTCTGATTCATCTGATCCTTTGCAGATCAAATCATATTGTTCTGATTCATCAGATCCTTTGAAGATCAAATCGTATTGTTCTGGTTCATCAGATCCTCTGCAGATCTAATCGTATTGTTCTGATTCATCAGATCCTTTGCAGATCAAATCGTATTGTTCTGATTCATCAGATCCTTTGCAGATCAAATCGTATTGTTCTGATTCATCAGATCCTTTGCAGATCAAATCGTATTGTTCTGATTCAGCAGATCCTTTGCAGATCAAATCGTATTGTTCTGATTCAGCAGATCCTTTGCAGATTTAATCATATTGTTCTGATTCATCAGATCCTTTGCAGATCAAATCGTATTGTTCTGATTCATCAGATCCTTTGCAGATCAAATCGTATTGTTCTGATTCCTCAGATCCTCTGCAGATATCAGCCAGTGTCTTTTACACTCAAGCTTGACCCTGAATACCACTCGGACCTAGATTATTTTAATCACTGCAGATGGGAAAATATATTTACTCATCTTCCATTTCAGATTTGATTTTCTGGGGGTGAGCGTGGGGTTGCTTGACTTTGCTAACTTTATAAAATCAATAAATGACATAATAAAACCACACTTTCTGTAATTGGACACGTTACACATTTTTCTTTTGTCTCTAAAATTGCATTTACTTTCATAGTGGATGTGCCTTAATGGATATAAATTATATGAAGGGGCTTTTATAACACAACTTAAGAGGAAATGGAAAGTCCATCCCAGTGGGACCTTTAAGTCTTTGTCCTGCTGTGATGAGTAGAGGAAACAGAGGATTTTCCAGTAAAACTTTAGTGATGTCCTTTGAGTGGTACTGAAAGCCACTGAACAAAACTGGAGCCCTGATGGAGGCATTCGTTGTTATGTTAAACATGTTAATAATTCGATTTTTATTTCTTATGGAAATAACCTATAGAAAGTCCTATAGTAAATTGGTCAAGTCCTATAGAATATCCTATAGGGTTTCTTCAAAACCTTTTTAGTCCTATAGAACTACTGTAGGGAGACCCCTTTGAGTACTATAGGTAGATATTTTTTAAAACGATCCTTTAGGATTTCTCTGAAACCTTTATAGTCCCACAATGTCCTACAGTATGACCATAGGATCCTATAGGACATTTCAGTATGGGTAGACTTTCTGAATAGGCTTCCATTGAAAAGATTTTCTAAACAGCAATATTACTTTAGAAATTAATACAAATTTCAAGGCTTGAACAAGTGCACATGTATGTGTTTCCATGAGAAACAAAATGGATGACAAGATTGATGTATTATTTTCAACATAATACATTTCTCTGGGCACTGGTTTTGAAGCAGTTCAAAAGGCAAGGGGAATTTGTCAGAGAAATTAAATTAATTTACGATAAGCATGAAAATAACAAGAAATCCTACTGTGGTATTGCACATTCTTTCAGCACTGGCCTTTTATAAAAAACAGAAAAGTATTCTGTAGCTGCTAACTATGTCTATAATGATGTCTTTTTGCATATTCAAATAAAAGAATGAACCTTTTTGCTCTTCATTTTAATTTATGAGCCGCATCTCTTCTATCACACATATTTTTCCATCCCTCCCAGCCTAATATCTTGGATTCAATAACTGACATAATAATGTCAATGATATATTTATACATTTATTTTCTGCATGTACAATTTAGTGGTTTGTGGATGCTTATCATGCATTTTTTTATTTTCTAAGATATTTAACCAAGTGAATCCCAGGTGAAAACACCTCACTTTAAATGGCAATGTGTTCTAAGAAAGCCATGGTAACCCACTTCTCTTTAGTTACCGTGGGACGGAGTGAAAGCCAGATCCTAAAACCATCCCGCACTGGACCAGAGCTTGTGTTTGTATTGTCAGCAGAGTCTAATATCCTGGACTGCGTGAATTCTACACAGCCGGACCCTCAGCTCTGTATTTTGGGCTATCATGTGAAAAGGGGAATGGTTCAGCAAGACATTACATTAAGCGTTGATGCAATCAATTGAAATCACCACAACAAGTTTAAAAGGGATGAGTTATCTACTGCTTATCTACAATCTAAACACTGAATGATCATAAGGCAAATGAGAGACCGTACAATATTTTAAGCATATCACTTTGCCAAATAATTAGCTTTGTAAGGATTTTATCTGGACCTGGTGACAAAACACTGGGACAACTGTGACATGCATGAAAGCACAAGGACAAAAAAGACAAATAGTAATTAAAGGGAAAATAATTTTAAATGGAAAGCATTTTTGTTTTTGTTATTATTCCTACATAGTCAATAAGAAATATTAAGTAGATACAGTGCTACTCCTGAACTAACACAGTTTGACCACGACGAATATCTTGGATTGCCTTCTTTCTTTTTTTAAATATTATAATACAAGGCTCAAATACCATGGTATTTAAACAAACCAGAAAATAATACAATTTCAGTACACCATGTGGTGAATATTTTATATCATTGTCTGTCATAACAACACAGTGAAAACAATTTAGTCCAAACAAAACTGAGATCAAAATTTTGTGCACGACACAAACAAAAATAATAATTAAACTAAAAAGATTAAAACTACATCAGACTTTTAGGTACGAGATCACTAAATTACACTTATGGAGACATTTCTTAAGAAAAATTTATTTGAGTACATTTTAAAACATCTTTACACTCAAACTAAGTAAATCGTAGGGCATATATTTCATCAGACTGAAAAGGTTATTTTAATAATCTTCAGATGTTGAGAAAGGTACAATACAGTATAATCCGGTGGGTATTTATTCCGATACACAAGCCAAATGTCACATTATGCCAGTCAGACCTCAAACAGGTGATACTGAGGGGATTCAGTGGAGAGTCGAGTCAGAGTTAATCAGAGAAGGTAGCAGTTTAGTAAGAGTGCAATGCTATGGAGTAATTTCAAAGTTGTATCAAAAATAATTAAGTCAATCTTTAGCTTTACAAACCTACAGCTACCACCTATTGAAGTAGTAAATTACATACAATATGTGAACATATAAAATAGTTTAAAGGTTTTTGTATTGTTCTAGAGCTGGCTCCTACTGCAGACAAAGGCAATTTAAAAGTGTTGTTGCATTAAATGAAATGTTTGTTACTGTGTGTGACTGAGGGTTTGTGAATTAAAAGAATGTATGTGTATTTGTGTACTCTATATATATTTTTGCTTTGAGGTTTAGTTATGCATTTATTTTTTTACTTTTTTAAATGTTCATTTGTATGAAGTACTTGTCAGACGGGTAAAGTATAATGGTAACACTTATTGTCCCTCACAGAAATCTTGTTATCCAGGGTGTCTTGCATACACCTGACAGTGTAAAGATATTTCCATCAAAACACTGCCTGAAAGTCCCTGTATCAGGTGCAATATATTGTAAGGTAAATGAAACTTTCAGATAACAAAATACATCTATTTGGGGAACACTGAACTACAGAAAAAAAAAAATTTAAACTATGAATAAAGCTGCCCTCCCAAGGGTGAACACTGCTGCTGCCACCGTATTCTGCCAGAATTAAGTTTGGAGGCACCCGACACATAATTAGCTCTATATTTTGCTCATTCAGGGTTCGAGATTCCTTCTCCCTGGTTAAAATATCACTGTACCTGAAGTGAATCAGAACCAATTACCCCAAGGGGTCTCTTTGGAAAGCGCTCAGAGCAAGGAACACAGCTTTCAGGTCTCAGAAAAGCATTTGCTGCTACAGGTCACAATCTGTGGGTTTCATTTAAGCCCTTGGGTAAATCCCAGCTTTCAGAGAGGTCATCTTTGATGACGGCCGTCTGCAGTTCGGTCTGCTGAATGAGTAAATTGTACAGTACCTTACTCAGCTGAATCAATACTACACATTTTCACAATACATTGTACAACATGTAGTTGTCATTGAGTAATACTACAGCAGCTTGTAAAAAAATCTATGCTCCACTAGAAATTTGGCAGCTGAAACTGATCCAGAGAGTAGTTTCAGCTGAATACTGTATCTCACTGATTTATTAGAGCCATAATTTCACCATAATCCCGTGTGGAGATTCACTGATCTACAGACTGAATGATATGCAATCTGCTGGATGTCTTCAATATAACTATAAACTGGCTGAAATGAATGATCTCCTTCAAATAAAACAAAATACTTCATTGTGACAAATAGCTCTGGAATGTGCCAGCTCTTAGGAATTTCCATTCCTTATTTGCATTATACAGCACCAGTATATATAGTGAAGATTAGTCAGGTAAAAACCTGCATCACAAGGTGGCTTACCTCACAACAACACTCACATTCATCTCATCATAGCCATGCTAAATGTGCCTTTGGAGACTTAAGAAACTACATCAGCAGCAGACCCAAGAAAAGATGACAATTATGAAAACCCGAGACACTATATTATCAACAACTTTAGTAAAAAATAAAATTAAATAAATAAATAAATAAATCTGAACTTACAGATGCCAGGGCATTCTTCAAACCAATCATCTGCGCAGATGCTGGCTGGCACCCTTCACAGTCCAACGTCTGCTTGAGCTTTTCTCGTTCGATAGTTATTATACTGAAGGCTGATTTTAAGGTGGAATGCACTACAAATAAAATAAAAGTTTTTGGTTAGAATCTGAAAATCTTACAAATAGGTGTTTACAGACTGATTCTGAATAGTTTCAGAAACTACTTGTACATGAATATTTGATAAAAAAGAGAATCCCAATACAGAAAATGCCCCATCACATGACTGGTACAAGACAGAATTCTTGGCAGTACGATTAATGAAGTACCCAAGATTAAAACAAATGTACATTTTAACACTATCCAGCAATCACAATCGACTTGAAACAACATAACAAAAACACAGCTCATACAAAAGATGAGCACAGACATTACCAGAGCAAAAATATAGTTCTACTGTAACAGAACCCTAGATTCTTCCACATTCATTTTTTTGTCTTCATCTGCACTTGAAATAAGAATTGATTACTCAACATCATGTAAATGCTATAACTTCTAATCAATAACAACTACTGATTTCTGAAACACTTTGCAATATGAAAGCATGCTGAACAAACCAAATAGAGTACTTATTAAAATCTATATGGAACAAGTCAAATTAGTACAAGCTTCATAGAAGAATCTAAAGTGGTCAGTTAAGATTATTCCACTTCAATGCCTGCATCAAACAATCAATCTTCATTATAGCTATGAGCCAGTAAAAGATGATCCGATATGTTTCCAGCATATCAGAATGAATTCCATAGAGGAAAAGGCACTCTGCAAACTGACAGGAGAGATAGAGATATCTGAAAAACCTACACAGGGTCATATGTCTACAAAGAGAGGGCTTTTAAAAGGAATTACTGTGTTTGTGTTGAATTTAAAATTCAGCTATAGGCAACACAATCCATTTCAGGTAAGCTGACTGATTTCATTGTACACAAGTACTTTAGCGGCTACACTGAGCAAATTTATTATAAGACAATAAAACAATATAACTTCACCTAGAGAACAATGGAATAGACTGTCTATCAATGTAACAACCACCTATCAAGCCAGTTATATTTAGTCAAAATGCTGGGGTTGATATATGCATCTAAAGGGATCTACTAGTTTAGCTAAAGAGACCGACACATGGAAGGTTAATATCTGTAGAAAAAAGGGGGGGATTCAGGTGTCACTGTCTTTGAAAAGGAGTGCTAGTTGTAACTTGGTGCTGAGTGTTCTGGATCCTGGTATAGACATAATTAAGTTTATGAAAGTCGCTAAAAGAACACAGTTATATGATACTGAAAATATACTGTCAGGAGAGGCCCCAGCCCTCCTTTGTGATAAGCAGTGGAGTATATAAGTTGGCGGTTTTACAGTCTTTGCTGCAGAGATTCTACATGCTGGATCTGAGGTCCTGTCCCCGGTACTCTCTTCATTGCTGTGCAAGTCTGTTAAACATACCATTTGTGTGCTGTTGTCTGTTCAACTCCTGGGCTTCCAAGAATCTAAATCAAGTTTTTTCACTCAACAAGAACATCTAGCATAACTGTACATTTTAGGCCAAAGGGAGGGGACACAAATGTAACAACAAAGTGGTTCATTCCTATCGTACAATTCCCCAAATCAAACTGGACGAGATCATTAAATAATGCAGCACAAACATGTAGCTTCTTACAGTTGTTAGCCACATGATAGAATTCCTCCTGAAGTTTGGAAGCATCTGAAGGGGAGTATGTGTTTTCGGAGCAGCTTTTGTCATTAGGTAGATCTACAGTAGACAGATTGGGATTGGAAGCATGCAGCCTTATCGAACCAGATGATGTGCAGCTGGGGACCTTGGACAAGGAAGACATACGAGTGTGAAGTCAAAACATTCAATTTAGAGCAGCACGATCCATTTCATTTGAGATTTATTTAACAAGGAAGTCAAAAAGGTTGCTGACAAGCTTTTTTTTTTTTTTTTTTTTTTGGTTTCAGTTGGTTAATTTTACCTGTAATGTTGTTTTAGCATCTTTGCCATAACCCTTGGCTCGCCACCGTCTCTGAGTTCTTTTTTCCTTTTTGGGGCTTTCAAAGGAAGAAGCCTGAAAAAACATATATCGTTTTGTAGAAAAGGGTCATTCGACACTAGGTGGTAACCTAGCAACAGCCAGAACTCATTAGAAACACCTATTGTTTTACTTCAGTACCAAACTAAAATACCTGTTAGTTGATAGCATGCCAGGTCAGACAATCAAGTATTGACTGATGGAAATCAAACTTGAATATAGGGTTTTATAACGTGGCTGAGTTGGTTTGCATTGTACCTGAAGGACACTGATAGCTGGTGCAGAGTAAGTTCTATGGAGAACTTCCATGCTTTGCAACAGGTGGCTGAGCTCCAATAAACGGGACTGACATGAGGCAAGCTCTGCAATTGGAAATGAAAACAAGGCTTCAACTCCAGCAGAGTACGTTGCAATCAGTAATCAGAAATATGAACACAATACACCAAAAAATATAACTGTCTCGATTATTGTAAACTGAATAGTCATTTTTCTATAATGAGGAACACTTCTCTATTTTCAATCATTTTATAAAAAAATTAAAAAATTGGTACGGCAAATCGTGTACGACGCGTAGATCACGCACACCTGTAGTCATATACAAACCGTCTGTCTTTATCTTAGATTTGGTTCCTCGGGACAGAACAATACTGCTGTTGTTTGGAAGTTTAAGTCTCTAAGATACATTTATATATTACGATTTGGTTCTTGTTTTATACACATTTATTATGTAGATTTAGGATATGGCTCGGGGGGGGGGGGCACACTCAGTCACAAATAATATAGCCTTTCTCACGAAAACAGATTAGGGTTACTGTTTTTGTTCCCTCACAATTTCTGCTATGCCATCTAAAATAATGCGTATAAACATGTGTTTTCACCCATCCAAGAGGAATAGATGGAACAGCTAGCGCAAGCTCAGACAGAACCTGTATCTACTATTACCTGTGGAGCACCTGTCCATATCCTCAGAGGACTGTAACCAAGCTGACACTTTAGCCTGGCTGCTGTTGAAGGTTAATGGGAAGTTGCCTCCAGTGTGGACTGAGGCTTGTTTGGTAAGAGTGGCTCTCTGTTAAAGTACAAAATAAAATGAGATCATTCAAAATTACAATCATCTTTTTTTTTTTTTTTTTGGTTTTTTTAAATCGCTTTTGTATTATCGATCATTATATTGGCTGGTTTCACAGACCCCAGTTAGCACTAATCAGGTTATGTGGGCACGCAGAAATCAGGCATACAGTCTTCTGTACATGATAAACAGACAGATATGCAAATGACTGAATTCCAAAACTAAACAAAAAAGAAAAACCGCAACAGTTTTTTCACAGCACTCTAATTGAGAGTTTGATCATGAGACAGGTACCTGCCCATCCTTTGTAACACACATCATGTATAATTACCTAGACTATGTGCATCTGATTTAGTGTACATCAAAGAAATCTCTTTTTAACAAGGGGACATCTGACCCTGCTTTGTGAGGCCACTTTTCATCTCTACATTATCTATTGTCTTTTTGTGTCTGGAAATTTAGCACAGAAGGAATTGTCATAACTAAAATTAACAGAAAACAATGAACACAATTACTCAGATAAATATGCAAGGGTTAAACAGAAAAATAGAAATGCCTGCCACAGCTATAATGTGTTTACATTGCTTTAGACTAACAAGTGGACATGTTTCAGTGATTTCCATCACTAACTCACAAGATGGGGCTGGAAATGTACAGCAAATCCTGATCTCCAGAATGACTCATGAAGCCAGTAATTTACACAGCCCAGGATAAAGAAGCATCTGCCAACCCATGTCCCACTATCACTCCTCTTTTCTATCAAAGATTGACTTGCACTGGAATACATATCAGGGATGCAATTTGTGTAACAATTTACATTAGTCTTGCAAAAGGACAGACCAAATACAGGATAGCAATACACCTGTATGAAGGTTGGTGGGACCAATTTTCAACTGTGCAAAAAAAGCTCCCACATTTACACTGGAGTGAACAATCTGCCTACAATTTGCCAACAGTGGAAAATATAAGCTTAATATAGGCTTAAAATATAAGCCTATGAACTTCAGTACAATGACTTTGGAGCTGAATAAATGGCTTGGTAAGACACATAAATAGATTTTGATTTGGGGGGTAAGTTATTGTTTTTATAGAATTGAAAACTAACATAAATTACAAATCAAAAACAGACTTAGTGATAGGTACAACTGTGTAAAAAACAAAACAAAAAAAACCCCTCTTATTCTCAGATCCCTAAAGCAGTAAGTAGTCTTATACCCCTTTCACACAGATGAGTTGTGACGGCTCAGAACCGCCACTGATACGACATTGTGGTCTGTGTGAACTGCCTATACTGGACGTGTGGGGTATTTTTGTCGTTGGTGTTACACGCTTTCATTTTTTTCAAATGCAATGGCTGATCAAGAACGAGGTAGTAATTGGAGTCTGGAATAAGTTAAAGGCTAATGAGGAAGTGAATTAATAAATTTAAGGGGCGTTGCATGATGCTGTAATTTGTGGGCGAATCACTGTTGCCATGGTAATGATCGGTTGACCGACAGGTTTGAAAGTTTAGCTGTGTGAAAGGGTTATGACGCCATTATACCGGTATAGATTACAATTTTGTGCTGTGTGAATGGGCATTTTAAAGATTTTTATAAACGTCTCTGAGCGGCGTGTGTGTGTGTGTGTGTAAGGAGCGTTAGTGTACAATACAGTGTCTTTAGAAGACAGGGTAGTACGATGATGTAGGCTCAGCAGTCACAGTCTATGACTCAGACACATTAACCAGATGTACTCCCTGTCTATACTCGATGAAGAAACACATTTATTTAGTTACCTTTCTCAAGGAAGAGGAATTGGATGGGTTAGGAGAAGCATCATTGGGGAAGTGTGCAAAGAAGTGGTTGTTTTTGTCAACGGGAAACATTGTGATTTCATTCTGCCGGTACAGTCTGTGATGGCGAAGTTTGGATACCCATTCATCAAAAAGCGCCTGGGATTTTGTCTAAATATAGTACACACAGTCAGACTGGGAGGCAAAAATAAACCGTGACACACATAACAAAATCCTAGAGCTGCTCTACCATTTACCTGTACTGTATTTGAGGATTTAGATTGTTTCTGTATTTATCTATCTAAAAAGAATACACCATAAACACTACACATTACATTTGAGTAGATGTGTATCCATACTCTTACATCAAAAAAAGCAAAATGAACAAACAAAAAAAAAATGATACAGAAACTGTAAAACTTAAAATGTCTGGCTACAATCTAATGTAAATACACCTGAAATAAAACTGGACATTACTTTTCACTTCCTAAAAGCATTCAACCCAATATGTTTGCAAGAGGATCTGAAGACTGCTAGTACATCAGTATATTCCCTGCACTTAAAGAATGAAGAGATGAATAACAGAAGGAGCACTTGGTAAATGAACAGCTTAACACTTCATATTGGTTAAAGGGGAACAAAGCCATTTCAACAAAACTTCCTTCAGCCACATTACAGAACAGGCATCTCTTAGAAATCAGTAATGCTCATTACCTTAAGGTGGTATATATGTTCCTCTGCATCCAAATCTATGCATTTAGCCTTTTCTTTTATGGCCATGACAGACAAGCCGACATCAATGCAACCATGTAACTTTCCCTTTTCAATCTGTAGAGGGTGGAGGGGTGGGGTGGTGGAGCAAACAAACAAATAAAAAAAAAGGGCAAGGTTGCTGTTATTGTAGATCGTGCTGACGCAGTCTGTTTGCAGAGTCGAAGCAGACCAACTGTGAGGACCATCGCAACGGTTTCACTTACAATATTATTCAACAGAAACGAAAACACTAAGATTACTGCGTTTGATCATTTTAATGATAACACTGAAGAAAAAGACAAAAACAACGTCTTTCACAGCAATTGTTTATTATGTCGTTTGGTATCTTTTAAAAGCTGCTATAAGGACAGTGAGATGACATGAACCCTAGGGATAATGGAGAGCACAGGACGAGTGGGGAGGTGTATGTAAGCACTGAACAGCCTTTTTATTTTTTGAGCCCTAGGTATTGAAGATGCAATACTTTACACAGTATAGGGATCAACCTTCAATGTCTACTTATAACAGACCTACAGAACGGTTTTTAGTTAGCATTACTACAACCCATGGGGATACCCTGCACTACTTCTAACATAACAGTGGTGTTTCTAAACAAACTAAATAATCACAAATAAGAAAAGTGTGAAACGTCCACATTAAAAAGTGCCCATACTTACGTCAGCTTCAGATTTGGCATACTTCAGGATGCCTTTTTCTAAAAAGAAGTATCTCTGCAGAAAAAACAAGGAAACCAAAAAAATCCTCTGAAATGGAAAACACTACATTTAGAGGAGTCAAAATAAGTGCCTTATTCTGTATCATTTCATCGATTTTTAATTCCTCAGTGTAGTGACCTTTGCTGGGGGACGTGGGCTGGAACAGGTGCTACAATTAGCACCTGAAAAGTCTGATGAGTCATCTGAGATTTCTGATTCTTCACCCTCCACTGGGATAATGCTTCTCTCATGCTCATTAACCTGCCTGCTTTGCACAGTACAATTTAAAACACAGGGCCTAATAAGAGTCTATCAAAGAGCTTCACTTGTTTTAAAGGTTCAATCTGGGAGTGTGCCCCTGTGTCAGCGCTGAGTTCTGCTGTGTTTAAAGCCATATGTTACACCATTTACAGTTCTTTAATATTTCACTTCTTGCCTGTTTAATATTCTGCTAGTTCTCTACCATTCTCTCACTGACTATTTCAGAAGAAAAGACTCCTTGTCCTGGAGGGGAAGCATATCTGTGTTACACAGGCTCCCACGCACAATGCTTTATCAATGGCCTTCACAGCACCGGGCAACACAAATATGCTTCTCCACCTCTTTTTAAGAAGACTTTATTGCTGGAAAAGTTAGACAGTATTGCTAATATTGATATAAGCTGAAACAACTGTATCTAATTATGCCAAACACACATAATAACATATAAAACAAGAAATGCAATATTGGAAGATGTTCCTTTAAATGTAATCTTGACAATGGAACTCCTCCTTGAGACAGTGTCCAGCTATAGAGTCCTTTATGACAGCAGTCCTAAAATCTTACTGCATATGATTCTGTGCATTCATCTGCCTTATTCCACTCCAGCCCTCCACAGCAATGACAAGCTGACTTTATAAACCATGCTGTGTGAAACAGTTCTTTCTGACAACTGATCAGGCTTTATCTGCAAATTAAACCTTGACGCTATCTCATTTAAGTATCTAACTGTACATGGGTCAACATTATACAAGACTCCACACCACTGAAACCGAGGACAAGAAGAGACCCTTTGGTGTTGCTGTTGGCTGCACCGAGCGTACTTCTGAAAGCACGTCATTACCAGCACTGCAGCATTTAGAACATGAAAACCCAGTATAGCTTCCATTAGCCCAGCAGCATTGAAGACCACCAATATGATACATTTAGATGTTGGTGAACAGTTCCAGGCAGGAGAATTTAATGATACTGTAACACTCTTTTGTACAATTCCATCAGCTTGTAGAATGTACTTTAAATACACAACTAAAAGTAATGTCTACAGTAACCCTAGGAGTGGATTATGGCTTTGTGGTATATTGTGGTATACTGTGAAGTCTATCCAGGTCTTGTGTATTTTGTCAGAACTGCAATACATTGTTAAGACCTGTTTTTTTATGGAAACACATTGAGGCAGACAATGTGGTAATGTGGCAAAAAGCCAATAATTTTTATCAGGCATTAACAACAATACTAACAACACTAAAGTGGCTTACGGAACCACAGTATTACCACATAAATGGATTTATCTTCAGCTGCCTCGGTCGCCCACCCCCCACAGCAGCTTCAAACTGCCCAACCAATCACCACCTTTTCCAGCAGAGCTGAGACTCTTACCTTGTGCCATCCTTTCAGGGGCCACTTTCTTCTCTTCAGGAGGAGGCCTTTCTGTTTCTGTGGCTCCTCGATATTACCTGCACCACCGCGCAGGCCTTCCACAATCTCCCAGCTGTCCTGCTCACGCCAAAAACAAAACAGCCGTTCAGCCTTTCACGATCAGATATACAGCAAAACCTCACTTTAAGTCTACCTCAGAAAAAAAATGAGACTTCACAATTAAGTCTGGAATTGTTCCTAGGCCAAAGTGAGCAGTCTCAGATATATCCCACCTCTGTTAAATTACTTCTACTAAACCCTCTGAGGCAATATGTTCGCACTGATTTAGACAGAAGAAAACAAACACAACGAATACATAGTGAGATGTCACTGTATTTGGAGAGCATTGCTTATATGTCCCATTCCCAAGCACCAAGACCCCCCCAGGTGTGGTGAATAAGTTTGTTAGCATTTTATTATATATACTATCTCTCTGTGTTATGTAGGTATGTTACACTTCTCAAACCCACCACCAACAGAAATGTATGGCAGCATGGCAGAGTTTCAAATGAACATTTGCTTTTTGTTGTTGTCAATTTTAAATAGCAAGCAGTTGAAGTAAAAGGCAAAAATCACTATCATTTGTTATACTGCCTGCGTGTTGTTTCGTTGTGAACAGAATTCTATTGTAGAACATAAACCTTTGACAGATGCAGCCTGGCAACATTCGGTTTATCATTCCAGCCTAGTGCGATTCAAGAGCTCACTTCATACAAATAAATCAAATCATCAAAACAAGCATGCTACAGAATATGTACAATAAGCCAACATGTCTCTTCACATTTTTCAAAAGTATGACTACATTTAAAGTAAAAAATAAATAAATAAAAAAGATAATTGCTAAAAACAGACTTTCCTAACAATAAACCACTGCATTTACATTTCTCAGGACCTCCATTTCTAAATGTGCCACCTCAGTTTTAGTTTGAATGGAAAGTCGTCAATATTAGACTAATGGCAATAAGATTCATGTGGTGATGTAGGACCTATCCCAATACATTTACAAGTCTATGCCAGTATGGTTACTTTATTCCTCATATAAAATGTGCCTTTGTATATTGGGAACTGTACTGCTGCAACTCAATATAACAACTGTAACACTAACATAATAATAAGGGCACCATATATATGCTACATATACTCTTCTTATGGTTTGAAACAATATCAAGCAACACTAATTAAGATAGAGTATTGAAGAATGGAAAGTACAGTATATTGCTCTATGTATCCAAGACACTTTTCCTTAATTCACACTGTCTTCATAAGCACAATCCCAGCACAGAAAAATCCAACAAGCACTTCACATCAGCCTTTCCATGTGGCCTGTGGTAGAATTAGGACACAGAATAGGATGGGGGGAAAGCTTAAAATAGTTCATGTTGATGTTACATGGTTGTTACAGGTTTCTAAAAATATCACTTTCCCGGCTGGGTGATTTCTAAAACTATGTCCACAGATGCACAATATCCTTTATCATAAAAACACCGCAATGGTATAACCTTGGTCCAGTTTTATAAGATTTTGTTGTCTATATATTTTCCATAGTATATTATTTAGCTTCACTTGTATTATTTAGCTTCAAGTGTGATGTTACAGTTATAGACTAATGATATAAATAATTATGAATGCTGCAGGCACAGAATAAACAATTAAGCAGCGATGCCCAGAGTGTTACTCTAATAAGAGTGCCAACTCATTTTGACAAGCCATACTACTCCAGTTCTGACTCACAGCGAGTTAGCAGTGATGAATGCCATCCGCATTTCCACGACGCAAACATCAATTGTATGAATATGCAGTTCCCGGTTAAAAACGTACACGAATTACGGGAAAACAAAACGCATGACAAAAAAAAATTGTACCTGGCGGCTTTCTTGTTTAGAAGAGCAGCTGCTTCCTGAAGGAGAGGAAGCTTTCTGAGGCATTGTGACGTTCCTGTCCTCGCTGTTCATAGCTGATGGTGAAAGTCTTTCTGCTCACTGGAACAACTTAAAAAAAATATTACAGAAAAAAGGTGTTCAGCAGCTGTAGAATGTTCCAAAGCACGTCTCCTTGTTTATGCTTCATACAGGCAGTGCATCCTTTTTCTGTCAGTTCCAATCCCTACAAGTATACAGAATAAAAAAAATAAGAATTAGAGCAATCCCATTACCTAACGACAAACAGTAAGTCAGAACTAGCAAGCTATTTTTAGAGCGGTGTAAGAAATTCGAGAACGAGAAAAGGCCATTCAGCCCACCTACGTTCGCTCACTTTTGTGGCAGTGTGACCTGTTAGCACTCAGGTCTATACATGCAAGGTTTCAAGAATCAAAACAGCATTGCTTTTGTTAGGAGGTGTCGGGTTTATAGATCATTGTACCGCATTGACAAGTTATGATACAGCAGGACAGTCAATTCTCATCAATACGAATTTCAAGGGACCAGCAACAAATTTTGCATTAAACCACTAACTCATACGATCAGGAGTAGCCTATAAGCCAAATGTATACTGTCAGTTTTTATTTACGTTAGTCAGGGGTGCAGTGCTAAATTGTGCACAATTATATACCCCCTGCACATTAATAGAATAGGTGTGTTTCTTATTCCGATACAGATGCTCAGAATCGCTCTGGATGGGGTAGCATTCCCTAAAAGAAGTCGCAAACAGCATTGCGCATATTTAGTACATTCACCCAAGACTTCCGACTCATTTGTAACTGGTTTGCGACAGGCACAACACTCGAGTACCCCTACCCCGAAGTGTTTAATTAAGAGTTTCCTGAACTGATGTAATCTTTCCAGGCTGTTTATGCTATAACCTGTGCATGATCGGGTTAACAGAACTAGAGAAGGCTATTTCAGTTAAAACCATGCATTATAAATACAGAACATTTCAGTTTGTAGCAACCAATACTGGAATTAACTATTAAGCATATTACCTATTTTGTAATTTTTTTTTTAACAGAATAGAAATCGAGCTATACTAAAAGAATTGGTTTTAATATCTAGAAAGTCATTCATAAATCCTTTTATGAGGTAATGGCTAGGAGTCCCAAGATGCCTTAGCAGGTTAGCACTCTTGGTAGAAGATGCAAAGGCTGCCCTTTGTATCAGTGATAATATTGGGTTAGTAAAATAGGGAAGGGGAGGCCTCAGTTTGGATCCTGGAGATGGCTCAAAGCAGCTCCAGCTGATAGGAGGAAATTTGTAGTTACTGAAGAGAGGGTGACGTGTGTCAAGGCTGTGTCCCAGGCTAAGCAGGGAGAATGGATGAGATGGGAGAATGTGGAACAGCATAGGCTTGGCTGGCAAGACCTGTGGACAATGGAACAGAGGAATAGCTTCCTAATCAAGTCCATAGAGGATGTTCTTCCACCACCACAGAACCTGAATGTGTGGGTAGAAGAGAATCCTGCATGTCCTTTGTATTCCACCAGCTACCATGCAGCACATTCTTACAGGATGTAAGGTGGCCACGTACTGCAATGCTTGCCATTACCTTTATTTCATATAGTGGACCACCGTCACAAAGCATTTTACAGAGGTAGGCTGTGAACTGTGGATTATATGCAGAGTCACTTACATCTCATCTGAAGGATGTAGTACAAGGGGGTTAAGTGACTTGCCTAGGGTCACACAGTGATGGTGACTTGAACTGGTGACCTTCTGGTTACAAGCCCTGGACTTCAACCTCTGGACCACATGGCATTATCACTGAAAGAATGGCATAATAAGAACAACACCTCACCACCAACGTCCGCAATAGCTGGCACACAGAGTCTATTTTGTGGTCAGACATGTACTTGTTGGGATGTTAAAAAAAAAAAAAATGTTTAGAAGCATTTCAAGACAAAACTTTCCCTGGCAAAAGATAATGATTTTTTTCCTTTCTATTCTAGTGTTAATAACTTTTGCCATTTAACATATCTACATATTTTTTAGATTTAAATGCTATTATATATATATATATATATATATATATTTAATTTATCTATATATATTTATATATATATATATAATATATATATAAAATTTTATCTAAACTTGTAATCACTATCATCAATAAATGACCTGTACGTCAATTTAGGTAGTTAAACTGATATTTTGTAATACTACTTTTTATACAAATTACTATCAATGAAATGGCTTTATATATATATATATATATATATATATATATATATATATATATATATATATATATATATATATATATTATAGATATCTGTAATAGACATGTTATAGAATATATGTTATTCATATTATTTTAAAAATAAAATACAGACTGTAAATTGCATGCATTGCATTGCATTGTAAATGGCAATGGGTTTATGTATTAATTCATTTATGCATTTATTTTCCAGTGAGAGTAGTGCATGGAAAGAATGCTACACTTCCAAAAAAACAAATAAAACAAAGCCATCAGGGTCTGAAACCAGGATCACCCTGCTGCAGCAGTGTTCCAGTTAGCCATCGTGGGACAAGATGTTAGAGGAGGAGAAACAGCTGCAAAATGTTGTAAACTGTTTTAAAATAGTAAGTACTGTATATAATAGAAATAAACAAAAGAAAAAAAGATTTTGTCTTTGCCGAATTGGATTGAGCTTACTGTAAATACTGCGTGCATTTTGGTAGAAAAACAGTAAAAAAAATTGCATAGAAACTTGGCAGGTTATAGACAAGTCCTTTAAAAACCTCAGGTTCAGCAGTTACACAACTGAAAGAACGTACAAACATCTGAATTCAACAAAGCAGCAGTAACAGTTGGCAACGATTCCGTATCTGTGATGCAACAAACTAAAACACCAGCACAGGAGTTGGATTCAGCTTATAGATAAGGAGTGGAAAAAGAGGCAGAAGCTATTTTTATATTTGAATAACTGAGTATTGCTGTATAGTTGTACTCTTAGTATATTACTTCAATTTACTAGCAAATGTGTTCCAAACTGCACAGAAAGGAACATTTCCTTAAAGCATGTTACACATTTGTTGAGGTGAGGTGGGGGCACAGGGAACCTTGTGTGCATCTTGAAGAATTTAGTGAACCCGTCAAGCTACACTCTGTGTATTAGGGCTGCTACGATTAAATCGATTTTTCAAATAAATTCAATTTATCATTATATACATCAAGATAAATACTGTATAATCAATTCAATAATTAGATTTTTATAACACACAGTCATTACTTAAGTTTATCATTGAAACTGCATGAGCCCACATGCAGTGGCCGTGGTCTCCTTTTCCTGCTTGTATTAACTAGCACCTGATTTGCTGGTCCCATCCTACCAGCAAATCAGTTGTAAAAATGTTTTGTAAGTAAGCCCCTCTATGTATTCGATGTAAAAAAAAAAAAGTGCCTTTATTTTACAGCAAAAGTTACACTATGTAACACGTTAAAATAAGAAAAAATATCTCTCCCAGGAGTAAAGAATATGTTGTGTAGACCTTACTTTACCATAGAAAATTAACTACAAAACAAAGGATGCAAATAGCAGATCAAGTTAAACGTTTTGTTTATTCCTGAAATAAATAGTACATAAAGCTACCACATTTTATTTTTTCATTCCCTGCCATTGCCATTTCTTTACAGTAAACAGTGGCCATCGACACATTTTCATAAAGTAATAACATGAGGTTTACTTGTGTCTTTATACAGCTGAACAAGCAAATGAAAACTGAAATTTAACTTTAAACAGATCAAATAAAACAAAACGTGGAAATGGCGATGTAAAGTGCACGGAAAAAAACTCACAATTTTTCTTCATGTCTATGATGTATTATTTAGCCTAAATTTGGCATTAAACCAACACTAAGACTAATTGTATTGATTTCAATCACGCAAAGTTTAATCAATACCTAATAATATTGCATAGCCTGAAACTTACATTAATTGATTCAAGGTAGTGATTCAGTAATTAGTATAAAAAATGTATTAGCCTAAGAACTTTGTATGTAAATAAGTATGTTTGGCATTCTCAAATTGAATACTACAGTATACAGTTTTTTCAATTTGCTCTCTGTACCAATGTCCAGATAAACCTACTATTAAAATATTGTAGGATGTTAAGATAATGAATTATGCTCTATATTCAATATTTATTTTGCTTTTGTTAAATATCAATATGAATTTCACATAATCGATGTGGGGTTATTCTAAATGTGTACAGTGTAGAACTCAGGTTTTTAATGCAATGCTAGAAAGAATAGCTTTATGCTACACATTTCTCTCTTTATTGTGTACCACACACACACAAACAAAGAAGCCTACTGTATCTAGAAACCAAGTCACCTGCCAGGAACAAAAGCACTTCAGCACTGAATGCACATTGATACCTGATTGCTCTTGTTTTGAGGAGTTTCCAGTCTCTG
Source organism: Polyodon spathula (assembly GCF_017654505.1). Taxonomy (NCBI): domain Eukaryota; kingdom Metazoa; phylum Chordata; class Actinopteri; order Acipenseriformes; family Polyodontidae; genus Polyodon; species Polyodon spathula. The sequence continues at coordinate 90,883,792 of NC_054537.1, forward strand.
TTGTGTAATTGTCCAGGCCACTAGAATCTAGTGTTACAAGCATACACTGCACAAGCTTATGCAGTATATGCTCATCATTGTGTTTATTGTTTTGTACTGTGCTGAAAGTTCACATGGTTACTAGATACAAAAACAACTATATAGCAGAACCATATGTAATATAAATCAAATTTCTAGTAAGAAGCAGAGTTATTGAATAAAATAATATTAAAAGACCAAAACACCAAATAATGTTGCAAATGATTTTATGATTAGATCAACTAGTGGTTAGATGTTTCACCCATTTTAATAATTCAAAAAAAGAAAATCAAACAGCATTTAGAATATGTGTTTGCAGGTGTTAATCCCTTTCAGTGTGACCCTGGCTGGTAAAATCGTGTTTCTGCATTTCCAATTTCAAACCTTCACTTAGAACAGGCTGATTTCCCTCCTGAAAATGATTTATTTAAAAGCCAAAGCAAACCATCTGTCCGTTTGCTGTGATTTGCATACTGGAAATATTTATTTCTAAATACAAATACGTAGTATAATGTCCACTGTTCTATTCTGTTATGTGTAATGGCTATACTGATACCTATTAAACATGCATTTCCATTACAAAGTTGTGCTTGTGGCACTCTACTTAATACTATTGTACTTTACCATCTGTTACATTTCTCATTCATTATCCAGGAATACTAGGTTTTAATATGCAATAAATAATTTGTTATCCTTCATCTCAATTAAAAAAGTGATTCTCTGGATATATGCAAGTGTGGCAAAGGTAAAGATAGACAGACAGGCACCATCTTTTATACCCAAATTCTTTTATATCCAAATTCTGCCCTTTCACTACGACTGGATGAGCAGCATGTATATGTAAAACCCTGTGTGACATGGGCTTCAAATGTGCATTCCCAGTGTGGAATACTACGGTAGTTCTGTCAGTACAGTCCTGAAAAGTTATTTTAGTGCTTCCAGCAATTATGATTGTTTAACGGTTGTCATGGAGCCGTTGTGTTTATGTTACTATGGCAATTGATAACATCACACACACTTACAAATAGTGCTAGTGCAAATTAAATGTGTTTCTTAATTATCACACATTATTTGAGAAATTATAATTACTCCTAGTTAAGTTAACCTTTAATGTCTGTTACATTTAAAAGACATAATAATAATAATAATAATAATAATAATAATAATAATAATAATAAATAATAACATAATAAATAATAAATATTAAATAATAATAATGAATCCACCAAACTGGTCTCAATACTTTCATGTTTTATTCTGCCCCAGATTAAAAACAGTAACAGCAAGGGTCCCCGAGTGGCTCCCCTGGTAAAGCACGGCAGCGTGGTGTGCAGGGGGAGTCATAGTCAGGGGAGCACAAGGGAGCATCCTGGCTATGTAAAGTCACTAGTCTTTGCTGAAGATTCTGGAGGGAGCATCACACTGGCTCTGGCACTCCCATGGAGTGCACATCTGGCATCTCTATGCTGAATTAACAAGATTACAAATATAATAATTACCCACTTCAAGCTCTAGCAGAGGTTCTGCTGCTTTTAGGAGACATCTTACTTAAATTAAATTAATTTTAAATCAGTGCTGGAGTTTAAACGAAAGACAATTCCAGCACAACTGGCAGTTAAACAGTTGGAAAAAATCAATAAATCTAGCAGGTTCTGGCTGTATTTACAATGAGGGGGTAATTAGGTTTCCATTTGAGGATTATGATGCCTATATGCCTGCCCGTCATTGCTGCCGGTATCCGGCAAAACCAGCACATCTGATTGACATCCCTTTCACAAATTCAGCATCAGTTTGCCTGAAAATATACCTTTAATCTCAATTTGTGAAGGAATACTATTTTTAGCATTTAAAAATGCACTGATTAAACATTCGCTTCACCGGTGGATAACTTGTTATATGAAATCCAGTTGAATGTGCTTACCGTAAATTATGAAACACACGGCATACAGGGTTTTAAAAAGCATTCATTACAGGACACAGACAAGCGCTATATTTACCTCTTGTTAACAGGCTGACAGACTTTAGTAAAAATACCCTCAATATTTATTTTTTGCAAATGACCTGTTGTATTTTTTCATTATGAAAGTTTTTAAATTGGATATTTTTATACCATTTGATTTTTACAATGTAAAAGTGATCTATATGTATTTTTTTGTAACAATTAGTGTGTGACTCACTCAGAAAACACTGACTTTTGTTTTGCCTTTTTGCCCCCTAGAACTGCCTTGCTGCCCCTGAATTTTTAGGCCCAATGAAGGCAACATTGCCTTGCCCTTCATAACCTTAACTTCATGAATATTTTATGCAAACAAAAAACAAATAAATCATAACATTTATTTAGCATGTAAATGAAAATACAATCAATTACTACATGCTGTACTGTAGCTCTCAAAAGGATTGCTGTAAACCACTAACAGCAGGGGAAAAAACTTAACTAGGGTGAAGGGTTACTCAGTCATAATTGAGGTATATTAGTCAAAGAGTAGAATCACATGATGTGTAATTTTAGGGTATTGACAAAAATGGTTCACAATTTCCAAGAAGTTAAAAAACATTTTCAAGTGCTGTACACAAAAAAGTTTCAGATACTGGAATCTGTAGTAGAAACAGCTACAGTTTGTTTTCTATCTTGTGGAAGACTCAATCAATAGCATAACAAATGTCATTGTAGACTGCACTACACTTTCACAGGCCTTTTACAGTATGCTGAAAAAGAAAATTCTGGCAGTACAAAATAAAATAATAATAAACAAACTATTATATAATAGGCAAATATCAGACTTCCACAAGTACTTATTGAAAACTGGCTGGTGTATTACTGCACAATACTTGTGATGGGTACAGCCTCCAGCCCTATCAAATCGTCATGCTGGATTATGCTGGAGCTTGATGTGGAGATGCATTAAATTCTGTTTAGATCTTGCCAGGCAGAGGGACATTCTTTGTCACAACAAGGTTGTGTGAAGGGAACAAAACTGGACCCTGGGATCACACAGTTCAATGGAGATGCCTGCAGCAGCGTCAGCCTTTTTAACCCTAGGAGAGTCTGCGGAGGATCAGACATCCACAGTGTCTTTACAGTGATGTCTATGCCGTGGGTTTGTAGATTATTGACACCCTGGCAGATGTCACAATCCTTGGCAGCCACCTAGTTCCCCCATCAATCAGCAGTCCTGTCTGACTCAACATAGATTGATTACAGCCGTCTTCTTGGATATTTGCAATTCCTTAGAGCAGTGTTTTCCAACCCTGTTCCTGACAGCAAAACATGTCTGCTGGGTTTCGTTTCAGCGCAGCGCTCAATTGCTTAATTGAACCCTTCATTGAACTAATCAAGTGATTAACTGGGCATTTTCCCGTTATTTTCAAGCTCTTCGTTTGTTGATAGGGTTCAATTAAGCAACCGAGCGCTGCGTGTGCTTCCAGGAACAGGGCTGGGAAATACTGCCTTAGAGACATGGGACACCAGGCTATACTGTAGGTGCTCTGACTAGCAGAGTAGCCACGACCAAGCCATTGTATTATGTTTCATTCTACCTACTGTAATGTACAGCAGAACAGACACTGCCAGTAACAACTACCAGGGCCGTACTAAGGGGTGTGCAAGCAGTGCGACCACACAGGACTCTGACCTGAGGGGAGTGCCGACTGGCTGACGAATAATAAGGTCATAAGGTCATTTATAATTCAATAAAAAGGTCATTTATTTGCGAGTTCACTTACAATCTAACATAGTTTCAGAAAGCTGAAATTGAACGCTTGTCTAATCTAGCCATTATACCCACTGAATTTGCATTGGCCAACTCTCTGAACTATGACCATGTCATCAATGACTTTGTATCACTGAAGGCAAGAAAAGTTTTGTAGGCTCCAGGCTTCGTTTCTATTGGTGCATCCCACTGGACAATCACAAAAGATTTTGAATCCTTTATTGATTTTTTTTTTTTTTATTCGCTGACTGCAGGTTCTTGAGGTGGCAGAGGGTGGCGCTGGATTTATATCTCGCGCAGGGCGTCATCAATGATCTGTACAGCTCTGACAACTATTACCTTAGGCCTTACATATAGCACGGTCCTTCACACAGAATGTCGCCTAAGAATGTGCCTGCCTTCTTTATTTGCCCATACAGAGATGAATGCACTGCTTGCTTCATTATTTTGTTTCCAGTAGATTCATGCATTCCATTTACATTGTTCATAAGATGAGAAGTAACCAAGGGAAACACTCAACCACAAGCTAAAGTTGAGCATAACAGTGACTCAGGGGACATTCCTTCAATGCATAAAAAACCTACGCCCTACAATCACTTCAATCTTTCATTTAGCTTCTGAAAAAAAAAAAAAAAAAAAAAAAAAAGATTTCCTGCAATAAAAACCGAGCATTTTCAAGATACTACATCAGGAGGAAATGCAGTTCTGAACAATGTCTTTCAAGTAAATAAATCCAAACTGCTCTGCTCATTGCCAAAACAAGGAAAATGTACATTATTTTGTAATGTGTCAATCAAGAGTTTCAACTAATTTTATAAGCCGCATTCATAATTGTACCTTATTCAAAAAGCCAAGGGAACGGTTCATTTAATTGGAATGAATACACTGAAAGCATTTCCTAATGCGTTTCACGATGCATTCGCGCGACAGCGTCACACAGTCATGACTCCAGAGTCGATTTTCAAGTGCATGTAAACCAAACTAATGTTACAGCACAATTAACTATAATTTTTATTGCTTTTAACTGAATTTATAGTTTTTCCTTTTTATGTTTTGTATCCTTCCAAATAAGCATTACCAAACTGCATACTTTTATTTGAATAAGCACAGAACAAAAGATTGTGAAAAAAGATTATTATAAATATTATTATTATTATTATTATTATTATTATTACTACTACTATTATTAGTGCACAGTTATTACAAATGCTTCTGTGAAAATAAACTGAGGACAAAGCTCGGGAAAAAAAAAGATTGTGCAATTGTAATAATAATAAGAATAGTAAAAATTATTAGTCTTTTCCTTGGTAATTGATTTGAATATTTCCAGATATTGAGCAGTGCTTCTGGGAAAGTTGCCTTGTAATTGGACAATAGAAGCAGTATGACCTTCAGAAGAGCTTGGTGAAGATGTCGAATGAATGAGTTTGTGACCAGGTTTTTTCGTGGACAGTCCAGTCATTTTTAAGGCTACTTTCACATCTATGACCAGTCGCAGACAGCGACTGTACGCATCTCACAGGTGCTCGTATTTCCCGGGATGTTTTGATTTAGCCCTTGCTCAACTGACATCTTATTAAAAAGGCTGAAATTTACTTTAAATTAAATTTTGTTACTAGCTAATCGAGTGATCTTGTTTGATTTGTTTTTGTGATGTGGTTACAAAGATTCTAAGGGCATATATCAGGAATTATATCCCTCTAGCTCAACCGTATTTAGAATGCATTGAATCTTTCCATATTAGTCCTTGGGCCAATATCAGAATATTTGAATGAACACTGTTTCACAAAAATCCATGTCAGAGTCCACAAGAAATTATATAAATTACAGAAATATGTCAAAATGGCAAATGCACAAACAGCTTTGTCTGATGTGTGGGACTAATGCAAAAAATAGAAATAGACAGTCCTAACCTCCCAAACAGTTATCTCCACCAGCTAGAGTCACAGCTGCTGCTTCAGACTTGGGAAGCAAATCAGAATCTGGGAATGGAGAAGCAGGTACGTCACTCCAAAATGCAGCACACTTTCCAACACTAGCCCAAACCTGCATGGGGACTATTCTGTATGGTGAACAATGTTGTTTTTGCTTTATGTTGTCTCCCATTTCCTGTTATGTGGAACGTAATAAACAAAGAACCAACATTGTTTGTTGTTTTTCACTGTACTACTTCAGTTTTTCATATTTTATTTGAAGTTCCCTTTAGTAAAAGCATAGCAAAGTGTGATAAAGCATAGTGAACGCATAGGTAAGCAGTGTAAAGCCCTGAGATGTATGTATTGTAAAGAACATTAAAAAAAAAAGCCATGGCAAACCAGGGTTAACCATAGAAAAACTGGCCTTTTAGGTTTTTTTTTAACTTAAACTAAAATATGCCACCCTTAGTTTCGTAGTTGTGTAGTCAGTTGGGTAAGGTAAGGTCTTCACTACATATTCTTCAGGGATATTTACTTTCACCAACACAGTGTTATATACAATGAGTTATACATATATATCAATGCTGGTAACCTAAAACCTATAGCCATTACCATATTTGAAGTTGTTTCAGATTTGATTTTGTTTCTTGACTCTGGTTTACATTTAACATTTTAAAATCATGTCAGTCAATTGTATTGTAGTATAATTTTATAAAGATTGTGTTTATGTTCTTATCCCATTAAATTCCCAAGCATAGGATTTGTGTGGAGACCAAAACACTTCACAAGCACAAATCTTGTTAAAGCTACAAACAAAATACGTCAGGTCGACAAAGATACAATATCAATTGTCCACGTTGTACCAAGGCTACATTGGGACTTACTTGTTATTAAAATTATCTGCTCGGTTAAAAATAACAAGAAAACAGATTATTCATTAAATTAAGATACAGGTCATTAATACTATATTTAACCAAACGCCAATTACCTGTGAATTATTCATATTGACACACTGAGGAATTAAAAAATAAAGAGCCAATTAAATAGTAAACAGTGCTGAATTTCAAATAGAGAACATCATTTCCGCACTGGCACTCCTACCCAGGTCCAGACCCAGGTTCTGGCTACCCGGGTCACAATCCCGCGTACCTGTGTCATATCCAGGTCGCAGCAACCCACTTCAGGGTGCAGGTTGACAAAATGCATGACGGCCATTCGTGAGCAGACGCAATAACAAACAGCCACGCCTGCGAGAAGGTTTCACTTCCACAAGGAAAGTTTCTGTTTGTTCTGTTTAGCCACATTTTTGCTGATTGAGACACACCATGAGCCAGATTGCAGCAGGGATGAAATAAAATTTGCTCTAATCAACATTTGGGTCAGGTCAGTCCAGAGAATTGACATTGATACGCACATTGTGTACTTGCGTCTGTCAGCCAGGTCAACCCTGCTTTATTAAAAGCAGTGTGAAATCTCGTTGCATGACACCAGTCCTGACCTGGGTAGGTTCCGACCTGGGTAGAGCATGCCACTGTGAAAGGGGCTTAAGATTTACACAATTATTCATTTGGACTGGAGGAGAAGCATTGGCAGGTTGGAAGCAATTCCCAAATACAACCTTTATAACCAGACAAATTTTATCTTTATACTATGATAGAAATAGTTCGGGAGTTGATGTGCAAAAGATAATTTTCCTACAGGCAACGCTCCAGATGAGCTGAGCACTGGGTGTGTTACGCTTTGAAAAAATATGAATTACATATAATACATACATTTTGTGCATAACAAATACAGATAGCAATTTGAGTTTCCAAGAACACACTGACCATCTCATCCATGACTACAGTACTGTATACAAGTGAGCACTTTTAATCTCAACTGTACAAACACCAACAGCAAAAGAGTCAAATGTTTTTGCAACACACCAAACTTGAGAATGTTTTTGTTATAAACAAAAAATGTAGCAGGGCAAGATTAAAGATGATCCATAATTAGTTTAAATACATAATAAAAGCAGATTATACTTTGAAACACATATTTTGAGTAAATGTAGTCAAAATACACTGCATCTCCAATTCTAAATAGAGATGTAAAATAAATACTTCCTTTATAATGCTGACTGCTGCATTGTGGAAAACAAGTCACTGAATCCACGCTTGTTTATTGTTTAATAATGGAACAAATTGTTTAATAATGGAACACAAAGTCAGTGTGTGATTCTACGAAATACAAACCAAACCAGAAATGAATGATCTAGTCAGCTGTTCAAAAGTAGTGCACAGTTTATAGACTTTGTAAACAATTATTAGTAGTGAACTAAAGTGGGATTACCAGGTGTTTAAAGGTGGCAGCCTTTTCTTGTAATGCTGTTAAAAGCAAAAGGCAAAAAAATCTGTCCAAAAGTTTTGCATCACCTACGATTTAAGGATTGAGACCATTTAAAAAGATCTATACACACACACACACACACACGATTTAGATATTTTAAGTTTTTCGTTAAGTATATGGAAAACTATAATGCGGTATGAAATAAAATATGTTAACGTAACATTATTCAACAGGTTTCACTTGGTTTTATAAAGCAAAATTAGTTAATTCTACAGGTTGGGGCAAAACTTTTAAAGTAAATGAGGCTGTGTGGTCCAGTGGTTAAAGAAAAGGGGCTCGTAACTAGGAGGTCCCCGGTTCAAATCCCAGCTCTCGCTGACTCACTGTGTGATCCTGAGCAAGTCACTTCACCTCCTTGTGCTCTGTCTTTCAGGAGAGAGGTAAGTGACTCAGGAGCTGATGCATAGTTCACACACCCTAGTCTCTGTAAGTTGCCTTCGATAAAGGTGTCTACAAAATAAACAAATAATAACAATCACAATCTAATAACTTTCCAAGTCATATGATCCACAATACCAGAACACAAAAAGCATGATCACCAGTCTACAGTAACAGAAAAAAAACAACAAACACTAACCCTAACTCTTAACCCTTCTTCTGCTTCACAGAACACCTACTGGATACCTGGCTTTTTAAACATTTATACTGCTTGCATTAAATCGCCAGGACCTCATCGCTTAGATGCAGTGAACAGTGTTAACCCCTTCTCTTTAAATATAATTTCTATTTATATATGCACATCATTTTTACAACTATGAGTGTTGGACTATTGGATTTACAGTGATATTTTTTATATGAAGTTCAATTTGACTATTCATCTCAAAGTATGCTTTATTAATCGAGTAGGTCTGTTTTTAAAGCAAATACCCTTCAGCAATATAGTTATATCATAACAAGTGATCTGTATTGCACACCATCTGTATTAAACTACCATGCTGACCTCTTGTAGCTAAAGTAAAATAAGGATATTAGCAATTCACCAGCAACTCTGTTTATCAAAAATGTCTTCATTTAAAAAAAAAAAAAGTGTTAAAAATAACCTCTTGACAAAGCAGTCATGCACTTTTCACACCAAGCTCAAAGTCACTTAGCATTCCTACCCATGCTGCCAGACCCTTAAAAATATGATTTTCCTAAAATAACATAGCGTCTTGTGTAAAATGAAAGCAGGCTCCACACAGGCAGTAGCGTCATGCTCAAATTCAGCTGTTTATTAGCACAGGACAAATAAACAATTATAGGACCACGCCAAAGCAAAACAAAATAAAAACTCTGTGCTAGATTCCAGTCTACCTCTCGCTCTCACTGAGAGTCTGTCACTCACACAACTACACTCAGGCATGCACTCCTACTTAAGAACATAAGAACATAAGAACATAAGAAAGTTTACAAACGAGAGGAGGCCATTCGGCCCATCTTGCTCGTTTGGTTGTTAGTAGCTTATTGCTCCCAAAATCTCATCAAGCAGCTTCTTGAAGGATCCCAGGGTGTCAGCTTCAACAACATTACTGGGGAGTTGATTCCAGACCCTCACAATTCTCTGTGTAAAAAGTGTCTCCTATTTTCTTTTTCTAAACTCCATTTGTGACCCCTGGTCCTTGTTTCTTTTTTCAGGCTGAAAAAGTCCCTTGGGTCGACACTGTCAATACCTTTTAGAATTTTGAATGCTTGAATTAGGTCGCCACGTAGTCTTCTTTGTTCAAGACTGAACAGATTCAATTCTTTTAGCCTGTCTGCATATGACATGCCTTTTAAGCCCGGAATAATTCTGGTCGCTCTTCTTTGCACTCTTTCTAGAGCAGCAATATCTTTTTTATAGCGAGGTGACCAGAACTGCACACAATATTCAAGATGAGGTCTTACAAGTGCATTGTACAGTTTTAACATTACTTCCCTTGATTTAAATTCTACACTTTTCACAATGTATCCGAGCATCTTGTTAGCCTTTTTTATAGCTTCCCCACATTGCCTAGATGAAGACATTTCTGAGTCAACAAAAACTCCTAGGTCTTTTTCATAGATTCCTTCTCCAATTTCAATATCTCCCATATGATATTTATAATGTACATTTTTATTTCCTGCGTGCAGTACCTTACACTTTTCTCTATTAAATGTCATTTGCCATGTGTCTGCCCAGTTCTGAATCTTGTCTAGATCATTTTGAATGACCTTTGCTGCTGCAACAGTGTTTGCCACTCCTCCTACTTTTGTGTCGTCTGCAAATTTAACAAGTTTGCTTACTATACCAGAATCTAAATCATTAATGTAGATTAGGAATAGCAGAGGACCTAATACTGATCCCTGTGGTACACCGCTGGTTACCACACTCCATTCTGAGGTTTTTCCTCTAATCAGTACTTTCTGTTTTCTACATGTTAACCACTCCCTAATCCATGTACATGTGTTTCCTTGAATCCCAACTGCGTTCAGTTTGAGAATTAATCTTTTGTGCGGGACTTTGTCAAAAGCTTTCTGGAAATCTAAATAAACCATGTCATATGCTTTGCAATTATCCATTATCGATGTTGCATCCTCAAAAAAATCAAGCAAGTTAGTTAGGCACGATCTCCCTTTCCTAAAACCATGTTGACTGTCTCCCAGTACCCTGTTACCATATAGGTAATTTTCCATTTTGGATCTTATTATAGTTTCCATAAGTTTGCATATAATAGAAGTCAGGCTTACTGGTCTGTAGTTACCTGGTTCAGTTTTGTTTCCCTTTTTGTGGATCGGTATTATGTTTGCAATTTTCCAGTCTGTCGGTACCACCCCTGTGTCAAGAGACTGCTGCATGATCTTGGTTAGCGGTTTGTAAATTACTTCTTTCATTTCTTTGAGTACTACTGGGAGGATCTCATCCGGCCCAGGGGATTTGTTTATTTTAAGAGCTCCTAGTCCCTTTAACACTTCTGCCTCAGTTATGCTAAAGTTATTTAAAACTGGATAGGAACTGGATGACATGTGGGGCATGTTGTCAGTATCTTCCTTTGTAAAAACTTGTGAAAAGTAATCATTTAACATATTTGCTATTTTTTTTTCTTCCTCTACGATTTTGCCATTTGTATCTCTTAAACATTTAATCTCCTCTTTGAATGTTCTCTTGCTGTTGTAATATTGGAAAAACATTTTGGAATTGGTTTTAGCTCCCTTAGCAATGTTCATTTCTATTTCTCTCTTGGCCTTTCTAACTTCCTTTTTGACTTGCGTTTGCAGTTCTGTGTACTCTTTCTGCGTACTTTCTTTTTGGTCCTTTTTTAATGCTCTGTAAAGTGCCTTTTTTCGCTGAATATTTTTTTTAATTGATCTATTAAACCATTTTGGCAATTTAGTTTTACATTTAGATTTGTCTACTTTAGGGATATAATTGTTTTGCGCCTCTAGTACTACATTTTTGAAGAACAACCATCCTTCTTCTGTGGGTGTTTTCTCTATTTTACTCCAATCTACTTCTGTTAGTCTCTGTTTCATGCCTTCATAGTTTGCTTTTCTAAAATTGTAAACCTTAGCTTTAGTCTTTACTTTTGGGGATTTAAAAAACACTTCAAATGAGACCATGTTGTGGTCTGAGTTTGCCAGTGGTTCTCTGACCTCTGTTTTAGTTATTCTATCTTCGTTATTTGAAAAGACTAAATCAAGGCATGCCTCCCCTCTAGTGGGTGCCTTCACAAATTGTGTTAGGAAGCAGTCATTTGTCATTTCCACCATTTCTATTTCATCCTTCGCGCTACCCACCGGGTTTTCCCATTTTATTTGGGGGAAGTTGAAATCCCCCATTAGTATGGCTTCTCCTTTGCTACACACATTTCTAATGTCATTGTATAACAGATTATTGTGCTCACCGTCTGAATCTGGCGGTCTATAGCATGCTCCTATTATTATGCCTTTTGAATTTTTGTCTGTTATTCTGACCCATATTGATTCGGTTTTATTTTCTTTGTCCAGGTTTAACACCTGGGCTTCAAGACTGTTTCTTATGTATAGCGCTACCCCTCCTCCTCTTCTGTCCTGCCTGTCTTTCCTATACAGTGTATACCCACAAATATTATATTCGTCCCCATCACTCTCAGATAACCACGTTTCTGTAACACCTATCACATCATAGTTACCTGTTAGTGCAGTAGCTTCAAGTTCTAGAATTTTGTTTCTGATACTTCTAGCATTTAGATAAATACATTTAATGGTTGTCTTACCTGAGTTGTTGTTCTTGTTTTGATGCGGTCTCCCTTCTGTTTTTTTGTTGATTTCTCCCCCCTTCCTTTCTAGTTTAAATGCTTCCGAACCTGCTCGAGGATCTTTTCTCCGAGTAGACTAGTTCCCTTGTTATTTAAATGCAGTCCATCCCGTCTATACAGATAGTCCTCGTTGTAGAATGTGGTCCAATGATCAAGATAGGTGAAGCCTTCCCGTGTGCACCACGTCTTCAGCCATTCGTTTTGATTAATTATTTCCAGCTGTCCATATGGTCCTTTGCAAGGTGCGGGTAGTATACCAGAAAATACCACAGTTTTGGTTTTCTCTTTTAATTTCCTTCCTAGCTCTCTGAATTTGTTTTGCAGGGATTTTGGTCTGTCTCTTCCAATGTTGTTTGTACCGATGTGGACGACTACTACCGGGTCGTCTCCTGTTCGTTCTAGGAGCCTGTCCACGTTCTCAGTGATGTGCTTGACCGAGGCTCCCGGAAGGCAGCACACTGTTGTAGTAAGGGGGTCCAAACTGCGAACTGAACTTGCTGTGTTTCTCAATATGGAGTCCCCAACAATCATGACCTCCCTTCTTTTTGCTGTCTGGTCACCACTGTCAATAGGGTCCTGGATATTGTTCCTTTCATTCTCTTGTTGTTGGTTCTGCTCATCAATATTCTGAAGTGACTCAAATCTGTTGGTTGTTTTGATTTCTGGTGGTGGTGTTTGACGAAGTTTCTTTTTTTCCCTGCTTCTGCCTACCTGAACCCAGCTGTTCTGACCTTCTATCTCCCTGGTGGCTTTCAGTCTGTTAGGGGTGATGCAGACTTCCATGAATTGTGGGTGTGCCAGTTCCTCAAGATCCTGTTGCTGTCTCACTTCTTCCAGCTCCATTTCTAGCATACTTACTAGTTTATGCAAATCCTGGATCGTGCGGCACTTTACGCACACTTGGTTTAGCTCCGCTGGGTTTTCTCGGATTTCCCACATCAAGCAGGTGTCACAGATTACTGGCTTGAAGACCATGTTGAGGTTTTTTTTTTTGAAGTTTAGTTTCTTCTGCAGCCGTCAACCTGCTTTCAAACTGCTTATCTCTTCACATTAAACCCCGCCCTGCACCCACCTTCACCAATTCTGGACATGCCATCTCCCACCAGCATTCTAGGGGTACAAAATCATGCCCAGGATTGGTGAACCCGGACAGACTGGCAACCAATGAAAGTATGAATAGGAAGCCAATCATTTTGTGCGTTCCTGAAATGATCTATCTATATATCTCTTAAAACACCATCTTTCACTAAAAACATATACGTTTTCTGTATATAGTAAAACAGGTTTAGATATTCCCACACACAGACTTGATGAAAACATCAAAAACAGTATTCTCTGTATCAATAAAAGTATTTGTACCCACTTCCCCATAACATTTATTTAAAAAAAATACAAAACAACAGAGCATTTTACCGCGAAACTAATAACTTGGCTAAACTTGAGCCTACATAGAATAAACACTTATATTTCATTACGCTACAGTATGATATGACACAACATTTTTTAAAGGAAATAAACATTTGGCAAGTAGTGATTTTAACTCTGCGTAAACATAAATTATACTGACAAAATTATGTTTTTAAAATATTTATTTTTGCTAAAACCACACTGCACATCTAAACAGAGCGAGTGCTTTAAATAAAATGTATTTATAAAAACTTAAAACGTATATTTACACTTCAATAAATAAGACGACAAATGTTACTATTTTAAACAGAAAAATAATGTCTGCAATACACTTCGATAAATATGTCAAACGTCACATTTTTAAACAAAAAAAATACAGTCTGCTGTTTTCATTTCTTAAAAAAAAAATACAAATGGCAGCTGCAAAATCTTGGATAAATCTGCACAGAACCTTGCCTTTAACTTCTACAATTCACGCGTGCGCAGAAAGCTTCAAAAAGGTAAACGCTAACTTATTTCACGGCTAACTTATTTCCCATGACACTGGTTCTGAGCAGTCACAACTCATCTGTGCGTGAGAAAGGGGTATAGGAAGGCCAAACAATACTGTCATTTCCGAGACTGGAAACAGATGCCTTACAGAAACCTGAAAATGGTTTTGTCATATTCTTAAGAAATATGACCTCACTTTACACACACAGAGTAATAACAAAGACTTAAAAGAAATAGCTAACACAATTAACACTAACTCCTCACACGTGGTCTAGCAATTAAAGTCCATGGAGCTGCCTTCAATTGCTCCAAACCCTGCTACTGTGGGAGTAAGTGGATTTGCTATAGAACCCTTTATTTAATGTCACTTCATCATCTACCCACACAGCCCATTCATGCCAGACCACAAACCCATGCAGGCTATGTTGATTGGACAAGGCAATTGTGTGTAATCGTGGCAGATGTTTGATATTAGTCAATGTAAACATGTACTCATATATATATATATATATATATATATATATATATATATATATATATATATATATATATATATATATATTATATATATATATATATATAATATATATAGTAATTGTACCCATTCATTCATTAACATATACTTTAATGGAGGGAAGTTATGCTAGGATCACCCACATATGTCTATATCTATATTTACATATCTACTGTTCTTGATAAAGCTAAATATGTATGGATTTGGCAATACCACTGGAAGAACAGTAAATATTAAAGCAGAAGAAATTCCTAAATATTAAATACAAGAAAAGCAATAAGGGGAATATCTCCTGTAATACAAGAATAAAACAAGGAACTAAAAAGTGTCCAGTGTTACTGCTATTCACAATGCTGTAAGAGCAAAGTGCCATACTGCTCAGGATTCTTCACAACAACACAATGACACCAAAAAAAAGGTATGTGGTTATATTTCAAGCACATTCACTGCTGCCCATTTGCACTTGTTAGTTACAATTAGAATTTAGTCGTTATCAGGTTGTGGCTCTAATTGACCTATGCCAGTGTTCCCACAGTAACCTAGTAAACATACAGTGAAAACAATCTCCCTGACTGAAACAAACAGAAGACACTATGAGGACTGTTTAAATGATCTAAGCGGCGTGTAATGAACCCCATATTATATTAGTTGAACCTTTAAGTGTGTTTTCTCTGCACCTTTCAGAGTGAAAGACCAGCATGTTCTAACACCTGCTACATACAGTACAGTATTACAGAGTAGATGGGGTTGACACAGTTGAAAAGCCACTTCACATTATTTGAATAGAATGAAGACGGCTGTTTATTCCTGACACTTAGGACTCTCCAGACATGCGAAAAGCAGCTCAGTATGTTAGGTAAAGGAAGATTACGAGAAAAACGATAACTCAATATTACAATAGAATGAACCACTCAGAATTAAACCCCCAAAATACTGCAGTACTTGTAATTCATGACAAAACAAATTATTAATTACAAGGGTAATTCATGACAAAATACAACAAATTACATAAACAGATTTGTGTGCATGATGCTTGTCTGTCCCTACCTGGTTGAGGTGTGACTTTACTTCCATGGGATAAAACTAGCCAACCCAGTCCTGGTGAAAAAATTCCAGTCCTTGGCACATGCAAAATGGGTGAGAGGGGACTATATTAAATGAAGCAACTGAACTCTAATGGTTAAAGCAGTTTTAGTTGACCAATGGGAATACCTAGTTATTCACAATTGGGTTTTCATTGTGGCTTTCCTGTTTTCTATGGCTCTCCATAGTAATTTCCCATTCAGCTCGAGATATCAACGGCATTACATGCTAGAGACCATCAGAAATGAGAATGAACAATGGGCAAATTCTGAGAATTCCCCCTTTGACCTCTGTGTGTAGTGTTACTGTTACTTTAATACACACGGCACTGCTGTACTGCCTCTGTAGTTTTCTGCACATTAAAAACTGTACGTCTACTGTACGTTGACTGTGCTGTCCTAGCCAAAAGCTAGTATCGTCCTTGGAATCTTTTCAAACCTACTTAACCCTTAAATGAGACACTTCAATAGAGCCACATCTGGGGCTCAATGAGTTTAAATCATTTTGCCTGCAAATACACGTGCATTAAATTGTTCTGCTTGCTTCTGTCCAACAGCCAAGGGACAACAACTATGGAACATGGTAGTGCAATGTTAAATTAACGCAAGCTACAGTGCTATTATCATATAGACACGTTACCAGTGCCTGATGCTAAAATGACCCCTCAATTGTATCCTTTACCACAGGTGCAGACAAGCCTCATTCAGTCACCCGTCAAAGCCTCAACTTACTCCATTTCTGCTCTCAAGCTTTCATGATGACAATAATACCACTTCTTTCTGAATTTTCCTTGCCATCCCTGAAATTAGTGTGGGTACTGTAAACTGTGGAAGGTCCATGGTACAATGCAACACGAGACATTCTTGCTAATGACCTGACAAGATTCATCAACGATGAAGCTTGCATTATTTCTACCAAGTAAATAATGATGAAGGTCAGTGGGGGGTCAGCTGCCAACACTAGCTGTGAGAGAGCTTCTGATGATCCTCAGGGTAACTGGACATTACACAAGAACATAACAAAGTTAACAAACGAGAGGAAGCCATTCGGCCCATCTTGCTCGTTTGGTTGTTAGTAGCTTATTTATTCCAGAATCTCATCAAGCAGCTTCTTGAAGGATCCCAGAGTGTCAGCTTCAACAACATTACTGGGGAGTTCGTTCTCTGTGCGTTAGTTCTCTGTGTAAAAAAGTGCCTCCTATTTTCTGTTCTGAATGCTCCTTTATCTAATCTTCATTTGTGACCCCTGGTCCTTATTTTTTTTTTCAGGTCGAAAAAGCCCCCCTGGATTGAAAATGTCAATACCTTTGAGAATTTTGAATGCTCGGATCAGATCGCCTCGCAGACTTCTTTGTTCATATGAAATGCTTTTTTAAACCTGGGATAATTCTGGTATCTCTTTGCACTCTTTCTAGAGTAGCAATATCTTTTTTGCAGCGAGGTGACCAGAACTGAACACAATATTATAGATGAGGTCTTACTAATGCATTGTAGTTTTAACATTACGTCCCTTGATTTAAATTCAACACTTTTCACTATATTTCATTTTGTTGGCCTTTTTTTTTAGCTTCCCCACACTGTCTAGATGAAGACATTTTTGAGTCAACAAAAACTCTTAGATCTTTTTCAGATTCGTTCTTCAATTTCAGGATCTCCCATATGATATTTATAATGTACATCTGCATTGCCTGTGTGCAGTACCTTACACTTTTTTCTCTATTAAATGTAATTTGCTATGTGTCTGCCCGGTTCTGAATTCTGTCTAGATCATTTTGAATGACCTTTGCTGCTTCAACGGTGTTTGCCACTCCTATTTTTGTGTAGTCTGAAAATTTAACAAGTTTGCTTACTATACCAGAATCTAAGTCATTAATGTAAATTAGGAAGAGCAGAGGACCTAATACTGATCACTGTGGTACTTCACTGGTTACCTTGCTCCATTTTGAGGCTTCTCCGCTAATCAGTACAAGGACACATTCCATCAAACCAAAGTCAAGCACATGCAAGGTTTATCCAACAAAACACCCTCAAGTTACATCTCTCAAATTTAAAACAAAACTAAAAATTGCCTCCTTCCACGCTCCATCTAAAATAAATGCACTCTGCCATTGTACTCAGCTCTTTCGGTGGCTGTATTTAGTACAATTGTAGTGTAATATTCCTTGGAAAATGTATTCTGCATGTTGTGTATTGAACTTAAATCCGTTCATGGCCCCACAGGAATGTGAACCTGCTAACTTCCCTTATTTATTTATTTATTTATTTAAATAACAGTCTGATTCTCTCTTGCCTTGTTTTCAATAAATAGAATTGAATTAACAGAAAATAATAAAAAAGAAAAAAAAAACTAAACCAACAACTAGCAAGCCCATATTCTGCTAATTATTACTCGCCAGCTTCTGTTTCAGTGGGTGCAGGGGCACAATAAGGTTGTGCACTAGGGCCCTTCCTTCTCTTCCCTTCCCTTCCCTTCCTACCCAACAGGGTCTAGTTAAGGCAGTGAAGTTCTGTGAAACCCTACCTCATACCAGTTGCCATGGATATAATACTGGGTGTGTGAATGAGTATTACTTCATAAGAGCTGTGAAAGGTGATGCTGAAGGAAACTAATTCAAGGACAACGTCACTCTCTGCATAGGCTGCATTGACAGATCAGATGCTTTCCAGACTTCAGAAATGTGATGGGTCCATCATTTTTCTCTCCCTACACTGAGAGCAGGCAATGATATAAATGAAAAGTATAAATGGGCCCTAGTTTGGAAACGCTGTAAATTTAACTAAAACTTGCCAATATACTGCCATTAAGTTTGGGCTGGGAAAGTAAAGTAAAAAAATAAAAAACTGGTTCCACTACACAGGCAACAGTTATGCTACAAGTATTATGATAAGATGAGCTACTTTGAATATGATCCAAGTAGTAATCCATAACCAGCGGTGACATTCCTGTCTATACAAATTAGTGTCACGTGTCTTTATATCAGATTGGTCTGACCTACATTTCACAAACTACAATCAAATACAGTACAGTATATTGAACTGTTGTCATAAATCACAACTGTGCATTGCGATGTACTGCACCATTTTTGGATACTGCATATAGTTTGACATGCATACAGTATTACATAGTGATAAACACTTCAGTCCCATAAACAAGGCAAGCCCTAATTTTAAAAGCTTGCACTGAGTAAGACTACTCGGCATATTTTTCTTAGAAGTCACACTCTTAACACGCAGTACACTGACCTGCAATATCATTCCGGTACCACCCTGCGCTTCAAAGTCAAATACCTGGCCAAATACCAAAACAATGAACACTGTACGCCAGTGTAGGCTGCAAAGATTAGAATACCTTGGTAACAGAGTAGAGCATACCTGTAATAGCAACACCTCTCTGATACAACGCATGACAGACACACTGCAACCTCCCTTCAAAAGTGCGTTACACAGTAGGGAAAGTGAACAAAATTAGACTTGGTGACGCTTGATCAAGTTAAAAAAGTTATACTTTTAAGCCATGCAAAATATCCAGAGGTATGTCGAGATGTAGATATTGGCTTGGGTAGCAGTTTAAACGCTTTGTTTTTTTGCTCTTGTAAAATTGCCTTAGAATGGATACCTCCCTTAGTTCTACATTAGGATTGTGGTACAATAGAAAACAAAACATCCATATCGATATAGGCAAAACAACTGAAAAAAAAACCCAACAAAAACAAACCACATTACCTGTGCATAGGTGTCAGTCGTTTCGCTTGATCCTGGAGCCCTCTTTCAGATACTGAACAGTGCGATTCAGTGCTCGGGAAAAGACGCTTTCTTTGGCTTCTTTCACAACCAGAGACTAACAGGAAGCAAGCAATCAAAAAAATCAGTTCAAAATACTCCAAACGCTAAAATGCTCTACTCATTGCTTTAAAAATATCTTTGGAAAGTGTTAGAGCTCAGCTGACAAGAACTTGTCTGCTATACCAACACCTCTCAGAATGAAGAAGCAACGCTTGAAACTCGAAAAAGCTTGTGGTTTCAGAATTGGGCGGGGACAACGTCGGATTGACATATTTTGTGGCCATACATCTCTCAAAACCAGATCACGTCGGTATTATTATTTTTATTTTTTTTAAGTACCGTCTTTAAAGAAAAGTCACTTATCTTTCCGTGACGTTGCAGTGTGAGAAAGGCAGCTGTAGTTTTAGATGTGGTGAGTGATAGATGGTCTGTATGTTAGTTAATTCAATAGGTTTCTATGTGTAGCAGATGCTGTAAACACACAAAGATGTGTGCAGAGTAGGTCACCCACACTCTCAGTGATAGGCGCCAGTCGGGTAATTTGAGAATACGGTGCACAGTAATGTGTTTTTGTTAAATCATTTATAACTGTTTTTTTTTTTTTTTTTTTTTTTTTTTTTTTTTAAAACTAAAAACATGCTGCATTGACCGGTGAACTTTATGGATAGCTTGTGTTTTCATTTGGAATACACAGCAGCCATACACACACCGTTGCATGTGGCTATGACAGACACAACGTGTCACACATTTGATTTTAATACGACTGTATAGGCCTGCTGTACATATTTATATTACATCATGCGTTTGCCTTTCGGCCCAAGGATCTGTACATTTAAAATAAATTAATCACTAGGTACATTTAAAATAAATTAATCACTAGGTACATTTAAAATAAATTAATCACTATGTGTATGCGATTTGTTTTTAAACCGGACACTTCGTTATTTATGTAGTAAATAATAAACACGTTATATTTATTTATTACCTTGAATTAAAAGCAAAATAAAAATCATGTTCCCCCCCCCCCCCCCCCCCCCCCCATTCATAGACGTGTATGGGAGACGTATGAGGTACCATAAAAATAAGCGTTAATATTTGATTTAACTTAAATCATGTATCTTTCCCCCAGATTTGTAAATGTTGTGGAAATAAATACTTTTTTTTTTAAATATGTACATTCACATATAATTTATACATCTTAAAATATTTAGTAAGTTTTTATGCTAAATCTTATATATATATATAGCTTGCAAAAGTATTCAGACCCCTGACCAACACTCTCATATTACCAAATTACAAATGGTACATTGAAATTTCGTTCTGTTTGATATTTTATTTTTAAACACTGAAACTCAGAATCAATTATTGTAAGGTGACATTGGTTTTATGTTGGGAAATATTTTTAAGAAAAATAAAAAACTGAAATATCTTGCTTGCATAAGTATTCAACCCCTGTACTGTAGAAGCTCTCAGTTTGCACCGATGAAAGAAATTGTCCTAACGAGGACACAATTACCTTACCATTGGCCTCCACCTGTGAACCATTAAAGTTTCTGTCACATTTTCTGGATAAAAACCCCACTGTTGAAGGATCATTGGTAAGGCTGTGAATCTGAAGCAAAATGAAGACCAAAGACCAAAGACCAAAGACCAAAGACCAAAGACCAAAGACCATTCTACAGAAGTTAGAGATAAAGTAATACAAATGCATAGATTAGGGAAAGGGTACAAAATAATATCCAAGTGTTTGGATATCCCAGTGAGCACAGTTGGATCAATAATCAGGAAGTGGAAGCTGCATCACACCACCCAGGCACTGCCAAGAAAAGGCTGTCCCTCAAAACTCAACGCTCAAACAAGAAGGAGACTTCTGAGAGAAGTCACAGAGAGGCCAACAATCACTTTGAAGGAGATACAGAGTTCAGTGGCTGGGGGTGGAGTAATGGTGCACCAGTCAGCCATATTAAGAGCTCTGCATAACACTGGCCTGTATGGGAGGGAGGCAAGAAAGAAGCCATTACTCAAAAAGTACCATCTGAAAGCATGTCTGGAGTTTGCCTGAAAGCATGAGAGTGACCCAGCTGCGATGTGGGAAAAGGTTTTGTGGTCAGATGAGACCAAGATAGAGCTTTTTGGCCAAAACTCAAAGCGCTATGTGTGGTGCAAACCTAACACTGCCCATGCCTCAAGACACACCATCCCTACAGTGAAGTATGGTGGTGGCAGCATCATGCTGTGGGGATGCTTCTCATCAGCAGGGACTGGGCATCTTGTTACAATTGAAGGAAGAATGGATGGAGCAAAATACAGGAAAATACTGCAAGAGAATCTGGTTCAGTCCGCTAAAAAACTGAAGCTTGGGAGGAAATTCACCTTTCAGCAGGACAATGGTCCCAAGCCAAACAACAATGGAGTGGCTCAAGAACAAAAAGGTGAATGTCCTACAGTGGCCCAGTCAAAGTCCTGATTTCAATCCCATTGAGAAGCTGTGGTACTATTTGAAAATTGCGGTCCACAAGCGTCGTCCAACCAACCTGAACAACCTGGGGCAAATCTGCCAAGAAGAATGGGCCAAAATCACTCCGACACTGTGTGCAAAGCTGGTACATACTTACCCCAAAAGACTTAAAGCTGTTATTGCAGTGAAAGGTGGCTCTACCAAATATTAATGTGTGGGGGTTGAATACTTATGCAAGCAAGATATTTCAGTTTTTTATTTTTCTTAAAAATATTTCCCAACATAAAACCAATGTCACCTTACAATAATTGATTTTGAGTTTAAGTGTTTTAAAATGAAATTTCGTTCTGTTCGATATTTTAATGTACCATTTGTAATTCAGTAACATGAGAGAATTGGTCAGGGGTCTGAATACTTCTGCAAGGCACTGTGTGTGTGTGTGTGTGTATATATATATATATATATATATATATATATATATATATATATATATATATATATATGTAAAAGATCCTCGGACTCTCACGGTTCGTTGCCAATGTAAAAGCAGACCCAGGAAACAGAAATTGATTTTTATGGCGCTTGCGCGCACTTTTAGTAAAGACAAATCAAATAAACAAAACAATACAAGCCAAACAAACACCTAGCTCTTTCTTAAGCACTAACTAATACACACTGGACCCCTACTAACCTCACAGGACGGCTAAGCCGTTTACCTGTCACAAACACAAACATCGTACCCTGCTCTTGACTGCTCGGAAACAGAGCACACCTTCTGTCTCCTTCTACTCAGCAGCCCTGAGCAGTTTAGCTGCTCTCTTAAATACCCTGCACCTGGCTCTAATTTACAATTAGCACCAGGTGCAGGAGATTACTAAACAATAAAACAATTGAACAATACACCGGTGCGCATTCTCACACGTTTTTAGGAGGGAGGGATTTTAACCCCCTCCCTGCTGTATTATATATATATATATATATATATATATATATATATATATATATAGAGAGAGAGAGAGAGAGAGAGAGAGAGAGAGAGAGAGAGAGACATACATACATACATACAGGGCCTTTTTGGTGAAGCAGGCATTTTGGCTAGTGGATGGAAAAATTCACCAGCCACTTGACTTTTTACTAGCCAAAATAATTTTGGAACATTCACTGAAAACACCTTTACATGCGTTGCCACTTGTTTAACATATTTTTAAAAAAGCTACATTTATTAGAATAATGTCAGTAATCTGTGCAAATAACAAGTTTTGTGAACTTGTAACGTTACAGTTCACAAAATCAAAAAGGATGAACTATTGGGTGCACCAACAACTTCAGCAAATCTAACTCAGGGAAAAAAAAAAAAAGTCTTACAGTACAGCATGTACAGGGCTGTGTTTCTTTATTAATATTTTTGTAATTTGTAGCTTTGAAGTTTAATTAGTTAATGACATTTACATTATTGTCACTGACTAGGTAATTCAGAGGAATTATAATAACTAAAAACTAACAAAATAAATGTTAAATAAAAGTAGAAACAATCATTCATAATAAACAAAATAAAATTCACCATGTTTCCACTGTAGGACTAATATATAATGCCCCCTAAACTGTAATATTGCCATTTGCTACATTAAATCACTCAATCTCCTCTTCAGACTCATCTCCAAGGCAGATAACACTATGTAACACAATTTTTGTTCCTGGGTAGTAAGGGTTGTTTCCTAATTGCTTATGCCTCAAAAGAATAGAAAATGGCTATTATACCCCACAAATTTTGCTTTTGTGACCAGGACAGTGATATTTTGAAATTTACCTATTTCCAATGAGAAAATGGGCGAATTTGTGTCTTTTCGTTCACATAAAGTCAGAAAAAAACAACATATGAATCCAAATTAACATGTATTTATATTAAAGTAATACAAAAATGACTACAAAAGATTTAGAAGTGAGTAGTTTTTCGAGATTTACGATTATACTGTAAATCACTTTCATGAATCAGCCCCCAAATGTAGTCTCCCATCATGTTCTCATTATGCTGTCCTTGGTAGCGGCGTTCAAAGTCCAGTATAAGAAACGCTCGCCTTGCTCCTCCGAGTATGCTCCCATTTCCTCCTTGAATTTATCAAGATGAGCATCAAGGATATGGACTTTGAGGGACATCCTGCAGCCCATTGTGCCGCAGTTCTTCACCAGAGTCTCAACCAGCTCCACATAGCTTTCGGCCTTGTGATTGCCCAGGAAGCCCCGAACTACTGTGACAAAGCTGTTCCAAGCCGATTTCTCCTTACTAGTGAGCTTCTTGGGGAATTCATTGCATTCCAGGATCTTCTTTATCTGTGGTCCGACGAAGACAACGTCTTTGACCTTTGCCTCAGACAGCTTAGGGAAGAAGTCTTGAAGGTACTTGAAGGCTGCCGACTCCTTATCTAGAGCTCTGACAAATTGTTTCATAAGGCCCAATTTGATGTGCAGTGGTGGCATCAGCACCTTCCGGGGGTCCACCAGTGGCTCCCACTTGACGTTGTTCCTCCCCACAGAGAACTCGGTCCGCTGTGGCCAGTCTCGCCTGTGGTAGTGTGCCTTGGTGTCCCTGCTGTCCCAAAGGCAAAGATAGCAGGGAAACTTGGTAAAACCGCTTTGGAGACCAATCAGGAATGCCACCATTTTGAAGTCTCCTATGACCTCCCAGCCGTACTCATCATACTTCAAGGCGTCCAGCAAGGTCTTGATGCTGTTGTAATCCTCTTTGAGGTGCACCGAGTGAGCCAGGGGAAGAGACGGGTCCTTGTTACCATTATGGAGCAGCACGGCTTTGAGGCTCCTGGATGAGCTGTCAATGAAGAGGCACCACTCATTCTGGTTACAGGCGATTCCGATTGCCTCGAACAGACTGGTCACATTGTGGCAGAAGCAGAGCCCATCTTGACGGGTGAAAAAGCTGGAAAAAGGTTGGTGACGCTTCCTCTGATCTGCGACTTGCACACTTTCATCCAACAAGTTCCACTGCTTGAGCCTAGATGTCAAAAGCTTGGCATTGGACTTGGTGAGACCAAGATCTCTAATCAAGTCGTTGAGGTCTTTTTGGTTGGGGTAGTATGGGTTTCTCTCCTTAGCTCCACCTCTGAAATTGTCATCTGGATCTACAACGTCTTCCTCGCTCTCTGACTTGCTACTCTCTTCTAAAGACGGCTGCTCTCTCTTCGGAGGAGTGGGTACGGGGAGCTCATGGCAGTGTGGCACCGGGGCGATGGATGAAGGAAGGTCCGGATACGTGATAGCAGGTGCATTCTTGCCAGTCCGACATTTGGAAGGGTCCACCATGCAGAAGTAGCAGTTGCTTGAGTGGTCAGTGGGTTCCCGCCAAATTCTTGGGATAGCGAACTTCATGGCTCTCTTTTCCCCTCTGTACCATCCTACAAAAATACATTTATTTCACCCATTACTAATGTGTAAGAGATTCTCGCAACATTTTTTCATATATGATATATATTTTTAATAACATTGAAAATTGTAAAACATTTGAAAATTAAAAACTTTTACAATTTAAAAAATGTTAACAAATTTTATAACATAAAATTCCGAGCAACAATTGTCCAGCTTACCTTCCAAAGTTTTTTTGCAGTGCTCGCAGGTGAAATGAGGTGCCCAGGGTTTGTCTTGATCCCTGACAGGCATGCCGAAATATGCCTTGTAGGCCTCACACATCTTAGCAGATGCTTCCACGGAGTACTTTTTTGCTCTTGTCTTGATAAATTGGCCACAGACATAAGAAAATGCATCTGCCGGATGCTTGCAGCCTCTTGATGCCATCTCAGAAAAATGCAGATATGTATCCACTTAGGCAGCTGGAACTAAACTGAACTGGTGGGCTTAAGGCCCCTGTATTTATACTACTATTTATATTACTGGAAAGTTCTAGAAAGTTCAAGAAGTTACTCCAAGTTTACTCAGCATTGAATCTATCTGGAATGTTATGGAAAATAGGTAAATTTCAAAATATCACTGTCCTGGTCACAAAAGCAAAGTTTTTGGGGAATAATAGCCATTTTCTATAGTTTTGAGGCATAAGCAATTAGGAAATAACACTTACTTCCCAGGAACAAAAAAATAAAAATTGTTACACGGTGTAGTCCCCTCTTGTTCATCTTGTGTTTCCATGTTGATTTCATCACTACTCCAGAAATTCTGGTCTCCTGCACCTAAGGCTAGCAACATGACACAGCTCAATTGCTGGATTTGGGTCAAACTCTTTTATCTATGGAGCTACAAGTTGAACCATGAGCAAGTCTGAGAGAGTATCACACTCCAGACTCGTCCGCCAATCACTTTTCACTTGCTTCATTATATTGAATCCTTGTGCGCATTCAGCTGTGGAAGCTGGCAGGCACAGGACCAGATCCACCAGGTCCAGCAGGGAGGAGCACTGATCCCTGTGCATCCTATGCACCTCAGGCCAGGAGAGCTTCTCCAGAGCCTCTGGCGTGAATGTTGCTTCCTGGACTTTAGAACAGTCCATTGATCAGGGATCTCATCTACATTGACCCCAGATGAAGTCAGTATTGGCCTGAAGTGCTCCACAAGGCTTGTTTTGACCAAGTTCTGAGTCTACCACTTTTGTGGCACACAAGACTCCAGTGCCTACATCATGGAACTGGTTATCCATGCTGCTTGTCAGCCTGTTTAACAATTTGTCCTTTGATGATGCAAAGGAGCTTTCAGTGTCACAGTTTGACAAACTGACACCCTCCAAGCAAGTGTTGGCCTTGACAGCTTTGAACATGGGGCCAGGCATGGATCTGTATTTTTGAATCACGGCCTGGGTGGAACACAGTGCACTGTGAACCTCTGCCACGGTAATTGTTGTCTTTTGTAGCGCCTGAGACAAATTGCTCAGGTGAGTTAGCGCATCATGCAGGAACCAACTAAATTTCACAACACCGCTTGCTGTAGCAGTGCTGTAAAACGTTTGAGCTTTGCTCTGCTGCACACCCTGGACGCCTTCAGCATCTGCTGATTGAATCTAAAATGTAAAGCAAGATATCCATAAAAGATTACTTATTAAACTGCCAATAAAAGAGAAAGTTTAAATACAGTGGTTAAACTGAATATCTACCTGCTCTAGATGCTGTACGATGCCCTTGTACCCCCTCAGGAAAGGGTCAAGGGCTCTCAGGAAGTGGGAAACCCACCTTGTGCCTCCCACTCGAGTGGGTACGAGTGGTTTCTGTCTAAGTACTCGGTAGCTGTTGATCAGGTTTGCCCTGTTCAGTGGGCTGTTATGATAGAAGTAATATAAGCCCATTTCAATAGTTATTTCATGTATTTATTAAAGAAAGTTATGCAGCACCCAATGCCCCGTGTGAAAAAGTAATCTCCCCTTTAGACTCAGTAACTGGTTACGTCACCTTTTGCATCAATAACTGCAACCAAACACTTCCTGCATTTACTGATCAGCCTCTCATAGCGCCGTGGAGGAATTTTGACCCACTCCTTTATGCAGATCTGCTTCAACTCAGTGATATTTGTGGGTTTTCAAGCATAAACTGCATGTTTCAGGTCCTGCCACAACATCTCAATGGGGTTTAGGTCTGTACTTTGACCAGGTCATTCCAAAACTTTAAATTTCTTGTTCTTCAACCATTCTGATGTAGACTTGCTTGTGTGTTTCGGATCATTGTCTTGCTGCATGACCCAGTTACCCGTCAGCACGGCCTGAAATTCTCTTGTAGAATTCTCTGATACAGAGCAGAATTCATGGTTCCTTCAATGATGTCTAGTCGTCCAGGTCCTGATGCAGCAAAGCATCCCCAAATCATGACACTACCACCACCATGCTTGACCGTTGGTATGAGGTTCTTAGTGTGGAATGCAGTGTTTGGTTTTCACCAGACATAACGGGTCCCATGTTGGTCAAAAAGTTCCACTTTTGACTCATCTGTCCATAGAACATTGTTTCAGAACTCTTGAGGATCATCCAGGTGCTTTTTGGCAAACTTGAGACAAGCATTCATGTTTTTCTTAGTGAGCAGTGGTTTCCACCTTGCTACTCTGCCATGAATCCCATTTTTGCCCAGTGTCTTTCTGATGGTGGAGTCATGAACACTGACCCTAGCCGAGGCGAGAGAGGCCTGCAGATCCCTGGATGTTTTTCTAGGGTTCTTTGTGACTTCCTGGACTATTTTACGCCTTGTTCTTGGAGAGATTTTGGCAGGACGGCCACTCCTGGGAAGATTCACTACTGTCCCAAACTTTCTCCTTTTGGACAATATGGCTCTGACTGTGATTTGGTGGAACCCCGGGGACTTAGAAATGACTTTGTAACCCTTTCTAGACTGATAGGCATCAACAACTTTTTTTAACGGAGGTCTTGAGGAATTTCTTTTGACCATGGCATGATGAACCTGTGTGCTGACAACTTCACTCTGATGGTAAGTGCCAAAGTTAGTCAGATTTATATTGGGCACGGGTGGCCCAAATCAGGCCTGATTGTTAATCAAAGTACTCCCTATATATACTACTACAACCCACAAAAAGATCTGACCAAATTCAATGTGAAAAATGTGCAAAAATGCAGCAAATCAGACAGGGGGCATATATATATATATATATATATATATGTGTGTGTGTGTGTGTGTGTGTGTGTGTGTGTGTGTATATATTAGCTCAATAAGCCAGCTAGCTGCCCAACATTTTAATATGGTGTACATATCTTTCTCAAAGGAGCCTGTGTTTGAATCAAAACATTGGAGGTATTTATAGGTGTTTGATGGCATGACAACTACTTGTTATTGTTTATATTCAAAACCATGATTTATTCTTATATGATGCAATGGTGTTCTATATATTGTGAAATATTTTTACTTATATCTTTAAATCTATATTAATTCTAATTAACATTATTTTATTTAAACTTATATTTATATTATCATGGAAAGCTGGCTCTAAGGATCAGCCTTGATTTGGTCTCCCCAGTGCATCAGCATGCACAACTTTTGAATTCATTTTGTTTATTTAATTATTTTTAACTTTTACATATTTATTGGAATTAATTAGTTCATTCTTTTCTGTTGAGTTCCGCTGGCATAATTGTGTTCAGTCTATTTATCCATTTACTTTCTTTTATTCTTCTATATGTAGCATTATCTAATTTTAGCTGTTATAATACTACAAACTGTACATCATTCATGTCATGTCCTTGACTGGTGAAATGGTGTACTATTGGTTCATTAATTTTTTTTATTTCTAATTAATGAAAGGTAGTTCTGAATTATTTTATATAAAGTTGTTCCAGTCTCTCCAACATATTTTATTTCATCACATTTTTCACGGGCTATTCCACAAACAACATTGCTATTTTTACAGTAGATATTAGTATTTAGTGGATATGTGTTGTTCTTATGTTTAATTATATTTTTACTTTTGTCCATGTATTTACAAACTTTACATGTACTAGTGCAAGTATCTGTAGAACCTATTCTGTCAATTATTCTTTTATGTTTACTGTGAACTAACATATCACCTAAATTAGCTTCTCTTTTGAATGCTACAACTGGGGCCTTAAGAAATACTTTAAAAATTTTCTAATATATATATATATATATATATATATATATATATATATATATATATATATATATATATATATATATATGGGAACTGGGAAAACACACACACACACACAGATATGTGTGTGTCTGTGTGTGTGTTCCCAGTCCTGGCACAGTATTGACCTTGGAGTGGAAAGATTATGTTTTGTGGTCAATGGCCTAGTTAGTTCCCAATCATGCTTAAGAGGTTGGTGGAAAGAAGAGACAACCATCAAATATTGTTGTGCAAAAACTGTTTTAAAACTTGTAAACAAGGCCACTGAATGGGTGTCAGGAATTCTTTAACTTTATTGTACCTTATTTTTGTTAACTGCTATTTTGGGCTAGAGGTATCCATGCACAATGACGGCTGTTTAGTATCTAACACAAAACTGGACGCATTGCAATCCAAAAACAAACCAACTGCCAAATGTAAAATTGATAAAGAGGGTAAGAATTAAAGATAGATTCACTGAAGACTGCAGGGGCTCCAAAGCTCCCCTGGGCTGCACTGTTTCACCTGCGCTCCAGGAGAGTCGACATGATTTATTTTTCTTCCTGTATACCAGGATGGAAATTCCTGA
This sequence comes from Polyodon spathula, assembly GCF_017654505.1. Classification (NCBI taxonomy): domain Eukaryota; kingdom Metazoa; phylum Chordata; class Actinopteri; order Acipenseriformes; family Polyodontidae; genus Polyodon; species Polyodon spathula. Next base: position 90,913,956 of record NC_054537.1, read on the forward strand.
GAGGATGGCTTTTCACAGTCAGACTTAAAGCGGATTGCACAGCAGGTGGACAATCTCATCACAAGAGTGACAGCTGGCAGGGTGGGGATTGGGTGATGTCATTGCCCAATCGTCGGCTGAATCCCTACTGTCTCTTTGGAACATTATACAGTACAGTAAAAGCACGAGTTGGTATGAGGCAGATCCTAATGTGTACTGTAATCAAAGCACAGCCAGAAAACCTTTGGTAGAATGTTGGAAACCTTACAACTGTGCAGTGAAGTGTATGCTGCATTCAATTATATCTCTTGTAACTGGAAACGGCAAAAGACCTATGCCTGTTGCAAATGCATCTAGGGCTTCAGGTTTGCAGGGATGCACCATTGCTGATGGTTAAAAAAGGAAAATACATAATCCATTAGTAGAAAATGGGTTCTAATTGACAACACATTTGTTTGTTGCTGTTTTATCTTCTTAGTAAGACATTGATATGGTACACATACAGTATTTGAATGCATTTGTTGTCTTGCAACCACAGGTACTGGTATGTTAAGAATCTTTGGAAAACTGCTGCTGTGCCAACAGCATGGTAAGAACTTCTCTGTCTATTGTCTGTTACTGTAGATAGGGCACTGTTCCACCTCTGCCAACTGATACAGGATATTTGAGAACAGAAGGTCAATGATTGCTTGGATGTTTACAATTTGTGTTTAATTCGGGATAAAATAAGATATCCTGGAATCGTGGAAAGATACACGAAAAACAGGATAAAACCTACTAGCATTCAGATTTTAATGACAAAGATTTCGTAAAATGGACAAAAAAACATTAAACTAGGCTAGCTTGCAAAACAGGTTTTTTTTTTTTTTTTACTCCTGTGAATGATCTGGTAAGATGCCATCTCTAGACACTTACGTGCAAACATTTTTAATGCATAAAATCTGAAAGCCATCATAGATACATTGGAATTGCTTTTCAAAGGCATCAGAAAGTGTCATAATGATGTGATAGAGCCAGACTCATGCAACACCCTTTCTCCTGAAGCTGTTGTTGTCACTGCTATAAAATTAATTGAACAAAAAATACAGGATTGCTAAAGATTATCTTCTAGATAGACAGATATAGACAGTCAATGGGGACATGGATCCTGACCTCTCCATACTGACAAATGAGAAAGAGAGGACCCGTACACTTTGAAGAGCATTGCATTGCCGTTGTAGGGGCCGCCTTCTCTTGGCACAGTTACCTGAGACATTGCTCTGTTAAAGGGATAGTTAACATAATCATTTCATAAACCTTCCTGGTTTGAAAGAAACACATTAAAATGAATGTCTACTTTGATACTCAGATTCCCTACCTTACTTGAACGAAACATGTTACATTTGCATGTGCTATGTCATTTTAACTGGTGTTTTCTGGGTCAAAGGATGTTAATATCTAAAAGCATTCTTGTCATTTGGAGAAGCATCTGGCTGATTAATAACAGGACAGAAGCTGTTAAAGGGGTGGGGACAATTTCACTCTCCAGGGGAAATGATACAGGAGGTGCAACACTACCAAGAACATGGCTTATATAACAAAAGATTTCTTTAGTGTAGTACCAGATCTAGAATATATTTCCACTATTACTCTACATTTGATACCTATGTAACACATGGAAGTGCACAAGATGTAAGAGAAGATTTATGTAATTTATTTTGTTAGCTACAACTACCTGTGTAAGCATATTTCTAAATGTACATTAAGTATGCTTCTAATCCAGCCCAGCTTTGCAGTGTGTACATTTTGGTTTACAGTCAGATCCATAATGGACTTCCTGAGTACTGAAATAGATTAGATGCTAATGCAGCCCTGTTGCCAAGCTGGTGATTGAGACAGACATTCTGCTGCACTGTTTGCGGTATTAGAGCAAGTAAAAAGCAATGACTGCCTAATTATTGACAATTGATGGAATGGGTGAAGCAAACCAGGCCAAAAACGCTTTAAATTCTGAAGCTGCGTCGCTGCTTCTGGTTTGAAAACATAATGTACCAAACAAATGAGGCCTTTCATAGCGGCAAATCCCATTATACTAAAACAATGGGGTAAACAACAAGAAGAAAAGATTAAAGGTGAAGTGATATTAGCCAGAAAAATCAGCGCACACATATTTTTTAAAGAAAGATTACGTATCATTGCCTTTTTGTTTGGAATAGTTTAGTTCTATTTAAGAACAAAGGAGAAAATCCCTACTTGCCTAAAGTAAAGCAATTATGCAGTCATGGTTTAAGAAAAAAGTCACAATAAATTGCCCAGCAATACTGTATGTGTAATAAGATGGCAAAACAGTGAGAAAATCAGAACAAGAAATATTAGACTTGCATGGTTTATTGACATCAGTGACGGAATGAATCTCTTGTACCTTACGCTCATTTTGATCTTAAAATTCAAACTGGAAAATCAGGATTTGCAGAGTCACACAACACCTCAAAGTACTTTTCATTATGTATTGTAACTGCTTACCAATATTGTTCTTGCTTCTTTAAATGTTGAAATTATTATTATTATTATTATTATATTATTATTATTATTATTATTATAATAATACTTGGTGAATAGTAATTTCCCTATAAACTTTGATGTTTTACAGTCTTATTAAGGTTTGCCCTCTACCAGTGTTTAAAATATGATAATAAGTTAACATTTAAAGCCCACTTCAGGTGTTCAAACTGTAAGTTATTTCTGATAATTAAATATAGCACAGCCCAATACCGGTGCAGTGTTTTCAGGTATGTGGTAAACAGTGGTATGCAGTGCGCTGCGCTTGCTCGCAAATGATTAAACAACGTTAGCTAAGAAAGCAGACATTCAAATGTGGTGCGTTTTGCTGTTCTCGGTCTTATACATCTTTTTAAATTGAATTTATCATATGTTCCAGTCTTTTACATCATTGTTATTGTAATTTAACATATTTTTCCACCATTAATAAAATAGTATGTTATTTTACTTCTTTTTAAATTGAATTTATCATATTTTCCAGTCTTTCACATAAGTGTTCATATTTTTCCACCATTAAGAAAATAGCATGCAAATATTTATCATATGCAATGCATTGAGACGTTGCGGTGGACTTCTCATTTTGTCATGTTTGGTATGAATTGTTTTTTCTTTTTAGAGAAATTGATTGTCTGTTTCCAGTTTGTTTGCAAAAAAAAGGTATAATTAATGGTAAATGTACCTCTGTTTGACAATAGGAAAACACCAATTAATTGCATGTGTACCAAAATCTGATAGCATACCACTTTCATTGTGACAACATAATACTTTATGACATTACACGGTTCATGTTTTGGTATGCATATGACATTCTGACAATGCAGCACTACAACGGTACTGGAAAAGGGTTACAATAAATTTAGAGGGGAAGCTGCACTTTTTTTCTTAAATACACGTTTCCTAAAAAGCTTTTTCTTATTTTAAGAGCTGCCAATTACAGAAATGCCCAGACCCGTGTCAACTGGAGTGAAGCGCTGTGTGCTGTGAAAGCTGTAACAATCCTTTGATGTACAATATTTGTAGACAGGCAACTTGTGTGAATGATTTAGCTCTAGTTTGGGTGAAGTTTTGAAGTTTTGCTGTTCAAGTTATCTTAAAGCAATCTGAAAATAATACAACTTCCTACAGCCATATGGGAACAAACTTGAATTATTGTGCTTTTTCTCCCAGTACACGTTGCACAATTCTGCATTCTACTTTAAAATTCCCCATCAATTATAGATGATTGTACCAGTTAGGGTTTTGTGATTAGCTGCATTTTGGATATAAACATTACAACATATTTTTTTGTGCTTAGTGGCTGTTGATTGTATTATGTTCTAATTAATATAATATATTAGTATTGTGTGATAGAAACCAACTTTTGTTTTCAAATAAATATGACAGCAGTGTGCTTTATAACAAATTTACTTGAAAATATTGCGTTCTTTAGGACAGAAGTAGTATTGCAAATAACAAAAAGACAACATTGCAGGAAGTTTATGATTAACTTAAAAAAAAAAAAAAGGAAAACAAACTGACACTCAAAAACAGTTAACCCAGTAAGTTTTGTTATTAGCTGCAACTTGGAGACACATAGTGAAAACATTAGAAGATTTGCCCTGGTTACATTCATTGAGCATTTACTCACTCCAGTGCAGAATGGGCACTATTTTATTGCTAAAGGAACATAAATAGCCGGCAATGTTGGCAGTTAAGCTTATGGTTTTATGTCTGGCCTGCATTGCTACTGATTTGTTTCAAAACTTTTTGTTGCTGGATATTGCCTGAAGATAAAACAGCTTTCAAGAGGGTCAAAGGGGCAGCATGAGGAAAAGCTAGAGTACAATTATTGATTAAATAATGAAACTCAACAGCACTTAAAATCTTAAAGCATTATAGCCATTGAAAATCATTCCATATAAATATTTTCTGTAGTATACCATGAAGGCGTAGTCCATTTATAAGAACATAAGAAAGTTTACAAACTAGAGGAGGCCGTGTGGCCCATCTTGCTCGTTTGGTTGTTTAGTAGCTTATTGATCCCAGAATCTCATCAAGCAGCTTCTTGAAGGATTTAGTGAAAATGGGGTCTTTTGAACTTCTGAAAAAGTGTCTGCAAGGAAAGTAGAAATCTGCATCTGCCTGCTTACTGTACTCTGAATATGAAAAGGCGTATTTTAATATTCTGATGAAAATGAATGGCTTACCATATGTTCAAATACACAGGTAAACAAGGCCATGACGGTCCTGTTGCAGTATCACCAAGGTCCCAAATACAGGATTTAGCTGCATTTCAATGTCATTCGAGGAGACAATGCTTGGCTGGTTTAACTTCCATTCTTCCCGCCGTTATGAGGCCCATATAGATATTCAAAAGTTTACAGTAAGCATGTAGCTTTTGGGGTTTTTCTTTTGCAAATAACTTATGAAATATGTTGAATGGCCCTTGATTATAAGTACGATAGTAAATGCGTGTTTAGAAGCTTAATAGTCAGTGTTAATAATTGATTTCAATTGGTGTGAAGTGATGAAATGGTGTTTGAAATTGGTGCAGAACTGGTTAACAGATTTAAATGTTAAAAAAAAAACAAAAAAAACAGTGCAACTTGTTATCCTTTCTGTTTTTCTAATTTGCTTAAATAGGCAAAACATGTTTTAAAGTACAAGCTAGTGCTATGTTAAACTTCATTTATTTTGCTACCTTATTTTGGAAAAAAAAACAACAGCAAATATATATGTAGCATCCCTGAGTGGTTTCAAGGTCTGTTTTGTGCTACAAATTAATCAAGTTCTCAAATTCAAAAAGACGCAGGAGAGTGAATCCGGTTTGCAGCTTTTATTTGTGTCCGTCAGTCCAACTATCAAGACAATGAATGAAATGTAGTATTCAGACTCGCTGGTAACAGAGAAATAAAAACAAATAATCCAAGTCTTATACGTGTGTGTGTATCTATATATAATGTGTGTGTGTATCTTACTGTACATCGTTGGGTTCCAGAACTGCAGGGGGAAAAGTGTGGAATACTAGCCTTCATTCACGGTTTGATCATCCTTGCTTCCATTAACCACAACAAAGGAACCAATTACGGCATCACACACCCCTAAAGTACCCTCAGCCCCTGCCCGTTCCGATAGCTGGTTCAATCATGTCTCCTCCAATTCATGACTGAAACTTTGCTCACCGTACTAGGGTGAGGACTCCTCGTACCGTGACACTGCCCCCTTCCTGAATGGCCAGTTTCCGACTGCCCCTGGAATAAACTGCCCAACCATTCAGTACCAGACACGCAATTGTACAGTGCCCTCAGAGGTTGAGAGAGAGATTGTTGGTTCGGATTCATTCGTTCTCTGTCACAGTCCTCCTATCCAGCAGTGATACACACATAGACTGCTCCTGATCAAATCAATAGGTTTTGCAGCTGCCTCAGAACAACACATTCCATCCTCTCAGGTTCTGCAGCAGCCTCAGATCTCTGCATTCTTCATCTCTGCCCAAAGGCAGACCCATCTCTTGCACCATGTAAACCACCTTAACACTCAAAGACCAATATCCACCGCATTCAGCAAATATCTTCTCTCCAGCAGGCAACTGCACACTACTGCCCTCTACTGTTAATCACTCTGCACTACAAAAAATCTAATTTCCCTCTTCAGAACTGCTCTCTATTGCAGCATGCAAAAATTTCTTTAGTTTACTGTTTAAATCTGCAATTGCCCTCCTCCAGAGCTTACAGCGCTCCAGCTTTCCTCATATACTCAGATTCTGGCAGCCATTTCCGCAGTCAAGGCTAACACTAAGATAGTAGGTAGTATAAAGAGAAATGTTGATAGTGACAGGAGCTCCTGTATACTGCAGAGAAACAGATCTTAACCTACAGTTAATCAGAAAAATCTAAGCATCTTGCCATGTTCAGTGGTTGCCTTCTTGAATGCTCTTATTAGTCATGTAACGTACTATGAACAGTGCTGTGGTGCCTTTTGGAAGGAAATGCGCATTCTAAATCTGTCAAGTTACAACTGTTAGCTAAGAACAAAACAAAATTTAACAAGGAAAAGAAGCACATGTGTATAAAGTACAACATCAAACAACAACATGAAAATTGGAGCAATGTCATTGCAAATGCATTAAAAAAAAAAAGTCCCGCCTGTGACCTCTCTTCTATTTCAGACACCTACTTCATCATTCTGCTGCTTCCTGTCCGCCGGGGCCACCAGAGGTGTTCCCCTAATCAGCCTCAAGGGTTTTTTTCCTCTCCACTGAGCGGCAGGTATTCACATAGTCACACCTACTAAGGAATTGCTAACCACCCGTTTGTCCGTTTAGCCTTTTGTATGTTATGCGTCGGCATGTGTTCTTTGATATTGTCTCACGGTGCAGGTGTTTCACGGACAGCCGGGGGTTCATACTTTGGGGGGGGGGGATCTCACTTCCCGACCTCAGGTTCAGGCATCCGCCTACCTTCCTTCAAAAAACAAACAAACAAAAAAAAAAAAACGTAAAATTAAATCCAACTATTTCCAATATCAAACCATGGGCACACAGGGCTGTAACTTTCAGACCTCTCTAAAGCAAACTGCTCACTAGACTCTTCTAGCAGAGCCTGTCACCTCTCCCTTTTGAATGGGCCAGCCCAGGTTACATTTGCCAACACTAGTCCCTCCCCTGGACTGGTCCAATACACTTAGCCCTAAGCAAAAGTACATTCTGTTCCCCTTTTGACTGAAATTCCTTGTTTTAAAACATTTGGGTTACTTCAAGTTATTAACTCTACAGAATAAATGCAAACATTGCAGATAACATACAGCCTATATTATCATTCCCTCATGTACTCGTGCGCATCCTCCAAGATGGCGGAGACGCTACCAAAAACTTAGAGTATGTCGATATAATCTTCAAAACTAAAATGGTATTTAAAAGTATCATCCAGCGATTATAACCTTTTCATTTAACTAAATATTTTTCTGAGTATGAACTGTATAAACTCGCTTGTAACAGAGCGTTACAGAGTGTCCCACCCCTGTGTTTATTATTGTATTTGTATTATGATTTAGATTATATATGACGGCGAAAAGTCGTGTTTTTGATTTATTGTTTGGCAAGGACGAGCGAGATGCCGTCCACCAGGGTGTTATTTTGTATTTATTATTATTTTAAATACGAGAAATGCATGACTGTCATCTTGTTAACTAGCTGACACTCGCCGAGGCTTGGCAGACCTGTACATATTGTGACCGATGGATAACATAACTGGTAGTTAGTCCCTCGGTCAAAAATTGTAAAATATCTGCCGCCTGGCTGCGCTCGGTGAACGGGGTTCAGCGTGGAGAACGAGGAACAGAGGTAATAGTACTAAACACAGAAATAACACTTGCTAAACGTGCTGGTTCATTAACCAGCATGATACTTCTTATTGTTTGTTTGTTTGTTTGGCCAACGTGCCCTTTTCTTTTGCGTAGTTGTGTTTTGTTTTATTATTTAAATAAAAGAACTGGACGCCGTAGCGTTTCAGTTTTGCCCCGCAAGTACCTGCTTGTGCGTGTTGCTTTTTGGTCTGATGTCACCAATGCAGCCATCCTCTTCACACACGGGTTCTGATTAGGGTCTACTTAAATCGCGGTAAATTTTCGTATTTTTCACGGGTAGGTTGCGGAATAAAATTAGGATTTCGCGGACATTTCGCAGACCTATTTACATATTAAATAAACCTAAGTAGACAGTATTTCAGAACACCATAAAGCCTAAAAATAGTGATATTTACTCAGAGTGCTGTCATTTGTTAAAGGCAAGCTTGCAGCATCCCCCTGCAGTTGACTTGCCCATACGTTGAGACTGCACATTTGCATCCACTGAATTGGTTGGAAGTGTAAGGCAAAGCTTTGCCAAGTTATACAGATGTGGAAATAGATTAGAAACAGCCCCAAAACTCGGTTACCGAAGGGCATCTGGCATACTTTAATAAAGGCAATGTAGGTAGCATGTTCGTTGTCGTGTTATTTGTCCCATCCAATAATTTATTTTATTAGTACCAAGTCAAAACAAAGAAAACGTGGCTATTTTGGTCTAAAATCCCAACTGCGTAAAAGTAAGCAGCAGGTTGAAGCGAGGTGGCTGTGCTAGATCGTTTTAGTACTGATTTAACTTGCAGACAGGAATACTTTTTGTCTGGGCTAGTTATGATATAAAGAGAGCTCAGGAAAAGTTTTTCTATTGAAAGTAAAGGGAGCTGTGTCGAATTGAGCTGATTTTATCGATGTTCACTGCTGCAGTAAATAAAGTATTTTGCTAAATGTAAGTGTAAGCTGCAATCACAACACTCCTTTACACAGGCTAACCCGTGTTAATGGCGCATGCACAGAGAAATTACTTTTTCAGAAGGATTTCTTATAAATTACGTTATGTCATCATTCACGGAGTTAATATATTATTTCTTATATATTAATATATTTCCTGGGCACCAGTGATACAGACTTCAACATGTTTTTTTAAATTGAAACCCTCAGAAAAATAACCCTGGATCTCTCTATGCAGACCGGATGTTCAATAGTAGTTATTTTTAATTCTTTAATTTAAGTTTACTGTTTTACAGTAACAAGTTTTACTTCTACAGTGAACTATTGATTGAAAGATTTGTTCATTTTTGGGGAAACAAGATGGAGAATACAATAGTTGACTTATAAGAAAAGTGTATAATAATTTTAAATAAGAGCACCAATATTTAACAGATCAAACACTTTATCGGTTAATGTTGATTTAGCATGTCTTATCAGCTTTAATACAAACAGCCATTTAGTTTTTAATGGTTATATTTTTTGGTGTTGAGGTAAGTACACTACACTTATGTATAAAGAACTTAGCTAATAAAATAATAACATTAGCAGTTTGTCCAATGTCTTTGTTTTCACCAGAGCTGAAGTACCATACTATGTCATCATAGAATAAAGCCAGGTGTGGATACCAACCCAAAGTGTGTGCACAGTAGTAAAATAGATGGTCAGCATTTTTAACATCATTTTTTAAAAAAAGCACAAAGGTTGCAATCAATACCAAGTTTTGTACGGAGTCATTCTCCTGATGGATAAACATCACTACATAATTTGTAATGAGTTTATTTTACTTTTCAAGGGATGCTCCTTTTTATACTCAAGGGAATTATGGCTTAAGAATTGCCATGCAAAGCCATTTATTTTTACATCTAGTGTCAATAAAGTATAATCCATTTATCAACAAGTTAGAGTATGATGGGGTGCATACAGAATATTGTAATGGAAGAGATTTCCAACAAAGGGAGCCCACTAATATCACAAAAGATTGAATTCTATATAAATAGTACATATTTAAACATCTGTTTTAAGGATTAAATCTAGTTTTGTATGAATACTCTATTTTTGTTGTTGTTTTTAATACAGGTCTTAATGCATGAACAGTTTCATGCATACAAATCAATTAGGCAAACATTTTCAATTCTTTAATGATAAAACAAATCTACTTTTCTATCCTAAAGTCAGCACAGAGAGAACATTTAATTTCACAGCCAAACAGAACAGATTTTATTGTATACAACGAATGGATGGCAAGAATTTAATCAGAAATATATTAAAAAAAATTATACCATCCCTTTTTTCAGAACAATCATTATGACTTTTTGTCTGCATTGTAGTACTATATTTTCCATGCATTATAATGAATTAGATCTTCTCCCTCTGTCAAACATATGCATTTTTTTTGTTGTTGTGAATTTATATCTCTGTTACTAGTGGTAATAGTAAGAGTTAAAACCAAAGAAGTTATGCCTTCTCCCAGTGTGAATATTTTTTCGCAGATCCATCATTTCCCCTTTAATGGCCTCATGGAATCTCCTGTGTGCACCAGACTTTGTGAAGGAGTCCTGCAGCTTCAGTATTGCAGTCTGGGGGCGGGGCACTTCACTACCACTTTCTTTAATAGCTGCATGCAACCTGACAGAAGCAGGCCTCTGCTCACACTCAGTAAGATGGAAGGTACTTGGATAGACAGCATCTTGAAGAGGGACTTCACTGATTGGCGCTTTCCAATGCAAAGGGTTTTTAAAAGTTGACCACAGGTATGATTGGTTGAGGCTACACGGATGTGGCTCCACTGTATAATGTTCTTTTCCACTACACGACAGGTCCTCATAGCACACATCAGGTCTAGGTGGCTGAACCTCTTCAGTGCGCTCAAAGCCAACACTTGTAGGCCTCTCTGTTGGATGTTTCTTGTCAAAGGCTATGTACTGTCCTTCAGGCTTGCAGCTCTTACTCCTGGCTTCATTAACACTTTTATTGTATTCTGTGGGATGGGGTTCCAACTTCCGGAGACCGTGAAGCAACCGGGAGTATCTGCCTTCTCGAGGACGTGGTGGAGAGAAGACTGGGCAGGAGCGCTCTTTCTGAAAAGGAAATTATTATTATTATTATTATTATTATTATTATTATTATTATTATTATTATTATTATTATTATTATTATTATTATTTCAAATTAACCCTCTTGGTAGACGTTAGACCACATCACACAACTACCACAGTACTACCACAGCCCAGAACTGAATGACAAGGCATAATTGGGACCCTATTTATCTTGGTATCGCTGAATACATATTGTCTTACAAGCAAATTATTTTTTTTAATGAGAAGCCATTTCAAAAGTGCATCCATTTCCCAAAATAATATTATTTTTTCTAGGAATACAAAATGACTAGGGGTGGGACATTGCACATTAACCAGGCAACATGTTAATACGTAAGACCACCCAATAGTGCACTGACAACCTGAATGTTATCATTGTACTACCAATGCACAAATAGGTGATAGATTTGTTATTCATTTTCCCAAAAGAAACGTGTTTCTGTAACTATGACTGCCAACACTGGTCGAGCAATGTGATACCTGTCCTGCAGATTTTTTTTAGTTTAAAAGAAGGACCAATGTCCCACCCAGTTTTCTTATTGGTAGTATATGTATAACATTCATGTATTAATGATGCATTGCCTATTACAATCTGTTGTCTGTTTTTTAAGAGATTATCTATCTAGGGATACCAACATATTTAGTCTGAGTGGGATTAAAGGGCAATAAATATCCCACTCCTAGTCGTATAGTATTTGTAGAAAATGAGTTACATTTTGGGGGAATGGCTGCACTTGTGAGATGGCCTCATTAAGATCTTTTGCTTTCATTTAAAAAGAGGATATAGTTATCTATTCAGTAATACAAAGAAACTGAGCAAGTAAGGGGGATAAAAACCCCACTTGTAGTCGTTCTGTTTGTAGGCTGGTGTCCGGATAGTTTTATCAAGGCAGTTTATAAATTTGAAACTTACCAGTTCAGCTGTGTATGGGTTTATTTCTCCGGTAACATCTGCAATGATCTTTTCATGGTAGTCATCCAGCTGCACAGGGTTCATGGGGCCACGTCCTGAACACAAGCAACATTTTATTATGTCCCTCCCCAACCCTATTATTGCTTTATGCCTGTAATAGCCCAACGATGTCAGTGGACCCTTGGCAATCCAATAAAGAAGCACCAAGCCTGTAGACAGCAAGCATGTAATGAACTGCATGTGCTGTTTGCTCAGCACATAGTTAATCATGCTGTTGAAATGATATCTACTGTAGTCAAATGTGACAAATCATCAGGTAATCACAGAGATGCTTCTAGAAATAATCTTTTCCTAACAATATTTTCCCTTAGGCACCAGTCAAAATGAATCACAGGGAGTCATTAACACACTAAATTGGACTGACATTTTTTATTGCATAGACACAGTATGCATTCATCACCTCCCTCATTTTTACTTGGAAAAAAAAAGATCATCAAAAAAATTCAAAGCTGCAATGCCTCACAATATTGTTCCAATTTACACAAATATACATGTCATTGGTGTCTGTGCACTGTTGCAAACTCTTTAATAGTAGGACCTTTTTGACAGACTAGATTCCTGACATCTCTCAAAGGTAGTTTGAGCTGTGGGTAGACAAGCTGTGGCAAATGAATACGAAGCTATATAAATGCAACTGCTTTTTCGTTACCTGTGTAATTAAGTTTGTATGAGGTTAGCCACTGAGATCTCTCAAGATTCTTTAGCATGTTAACTGTCTTTTCTGGAAGTGTGGTCTCCCAGGATCTCAAAGAGGCATTAGGGGCCACAGTCTTTGGTGGCTTCGGGTAGTAAACTTGTTTTAACCCCTCAGCTGATTTAGGGAACTGAAAGATCAGGCACAAATTGAGAAAAGTAGATTTAATAACATAGTTCTGCATTTTCAATGGAATTACCACAGTAATCACACCACAGTAATTAAAAAAACAAAACAAAACAAAAAACTGTATAGCTAGGCCGAAACACAACATGGGAAGCTATAATAGTGAATGGATAACACAGCTCGGCCTTTCATGTGTCACAAACTTCTGTAGCCCTCATCTTCCCATCAGAAAGCTTCACCTGTCGTTTCGGGGTGTAAAGACACCTTAATGTAGATACGATTCCTTTGCATGATATGCAAGTCGTGACTCCGTATGTATCACCATATATGTGATGGTTATGATGGGCTACTTGTATAATGCATAATAAGATCAGATGATGATTTAATGACGGACTAATTTGTTAAAAGGCAAAAATGAAAGGTGTGTAACGTATGAATTCATACCAACTATATTCATCCTTCAAAATCCATTTGGTGATCTATAGTAAGCTATGTTGTGCTTTTGGTAAGACCCCTACTGTCATCTTAATAACAAACAAGCATCTCTCTCTCTCTCTCTCTCTCTCTCTCTCTCTCTCTCTCTCTCTCTCTCTCTCATAGTTTGATAGCAAAGATAACACCATGTCTTTAAATGACAAAAAAAAAAAAAAAAAAACTAAATACAGTACTTACATCATAATAGCCATATTGCCCAGGCCAAATCAGACCTTTCTTGTTTGAAGCAGAAGGTATCTCAACAATTTCATGTCTGTATGGACCACCTACAGATGTTTTTAAAGTCTTAAATTGTAATTACAAAGTGTTCACAGCATGGTAATTGAATTATTATGAAAAAAAGATCTCACTAACTCCAATCCAGGATAAAAATGCCTTAAAATCTAATCAATAAATAATGACTGGGCTTTGCTGTATACTTCAAAGTGTACCTCTTGTTTTGCTGAGCACTATGACATCAGGAGCCTTTGCAGGTGTGAAGGGTTGAATGGGCTGCATGTTCCTGGCACGGACCCCCGTGTCTGGATCATCCGGAGATTTGAAGTTTGGAAACACAGCAAACCTGGAGATGTGGGACTGGTAGGGGTGCTCTGCTGGGAATTGAAGGTGTATCTGTTTTTCACTGAGGGACAAAACAGTTAAAAATGAAAAAAACACTGAAACATGAAAATGTTCAACAAATGTATATTAATTGTCTCACTGTATAATTCAATTACAACAATAGCATTCAATGAGCGTACAAGGTGATAAGAGTCACCAGAGTGGATGAAACTAGTTTTTACACTAGTGAGTACACTCAATACATGCTCTACTGACAGCTGATAGATGACAACTGCTTTGTGATGTCCCAGAATATCAAAAGTGGACAGAAAAAATGTAGACCTGTAATCCCAATAAAAGCCTCTTGGTGGCAGAGAGAGTCTACTCATAATAATAAGACTCTTTCTATAGCACCTTCCATAGTGGACCACCATCACAAAGCACTTTCTGTGATACAAGACTAGGGTGTGTGAACTATGCATCAGCTGCAGAGTCACTTACAACAATGTCTCACCAAAAAGATGGAGCACAAGGAGGTTAAGTGACTTGCTCAGGGTCACACCGTGAGTCAGTGGCTCAGTTGGGATTTGAATCCTGGTTACAAGCCCATTTCTTTAACCACTGGACCGCACAGCCTCCTATACACAGTAATCCTTAACAAAAGGTAATTACCGTATCATAGTAATACCATGTAAAATGTCTACAAATGACCATGGTATAGTAAACCTTGTACAGACGTAGAACAGGGTTGTACACCCTAAGCTAACCTTGGGGACACGTGCGTTCTTCAGACACCCTTTTTGAGGACATCATGACCCTATTACAATAGAGCCCAGTTAAATGAAGTCCAAATATTGGATTAAATTGGCTTTTTTTTTTTAAATCACTTTTATATATATATATATATATATATATACCATATATTATTTCTTAATAAAACTTGGGTAATTTTATTGTTTTAATATGTTTTTTTTTATGTGGAGATGCCTAGTCTGCTCTATTTTTGATACGACAAATATATTCTTACCCTAATTTCGTATCACTGGCCCGATATCATTAAGCTCAACTTTTTAAATGTTTTTTAAGTTTTAATAAACTCAGAGGGTACATTACTAGACCACCCTTCTCACTCACGTTGGTTCTACAGCTTGAATGGTGTTTCCTTCTTGTAAAATAAATTCTCTGACACCAAATTATTAAGGCTGTGAAAAATATTAAGCATCCCAAATGAGTCGATGCATGCTATTATTACATACATTTCTTCACAGCTGTAGAAAATGATAATATCCCAATCTGACAAACATTTTAACTCACACGTATATTATGTTAACTCACTGAAGTTCAGCATCAGGCGGTTTAGGAACTCTGAAAAGAAAATTATACATTCTGTTATTTGTACAAATGTGTGCACAGTTTCAAAGCTTCAGTAAAATGTGTCAGTGTTTCATTTACCTTATTAAGGACTGCTTGTGTAATATATCCGTGCTCTATCAGTGTAACCCTTTTATATCAATTAGGCTTAAGAGTAATCTTTCGGGAACACATTTAAGATGAATTTTCAAAGGCAGATTTTAATGTGCAATTCAATGGTGACATCTGGTGTAGAGAAGATGAATTAGTGTTCTAAAGTAACTATGGTAGTTATGGTGCCATCTACTGTAGAAACATGGAGAATAAGAGTACATAGTACTGTATATATAGAGAGTAATTCCTGTTGGAATTCCTATTGTTTTGTTTTTGTGTTTTTTGACCTGGATGTAATTAAGCAATACATTCATACGGCACATATATGTATACATAAATACATACAGTGCAAATGTTAAACATGGCTATATACATGTCTAATCTCCATAGTCATTGCTTTTATTCCATACTGAATTATAGACATCATAAACTTACAGTTGGTCGTTGGTTCGGACATTGCTTTTCTTCATCATAGTGAGATCATAATACTGTGGAATTGTAACACTCCTGCAAGCACACATTAGACAGTTCATTCAAGCAAACATTTTTAATATTATTATTTTTTTAATTTAGTGTTTCCATTTATTTTACCCCTGATTTTCTCCCCAATTTGAAATGCCCAATTATTTTTCCCCTCACCGCAACAACTTCCCACACAGCTTTCTTTTTTCCACCCAGGAACTCTCGAGCGGATGTCAGCGAGCTACCGACCTCTGGAGGACAAAGGCCAGCCCTGCAGATGTCTGCTTTTTGAGCTAACTGAGCACCTGCCTGGCCAGCAGGGTTCACTGTAGAGCAATGAGGAGAAACAGTCCCTAAGCACAAGAGCAAATGTGGCTTTCTATTCGGAATCCCCAGTGAAGACTGGCTACTTCCCACAGCCAGTCCCACAGCAATTTACAAGATACGAGACTAGGGTGTGTGAACTACGCATCATCTGCAGAGTCACTTACAACAACGTCTCACCCCAAAGACGGGGCACAAGGAGGTTAAGTGATGCACCATCGCGATATATGATGCACCATTTCTCCACTGGCTTTTACCATGGCAATGGAAGTAATTATTAGGGCGCCAAAATGGGTAGTGGGAGGAGAACGCTTGGGTTCTGGAATGTGACTGCCACCAATTAGAGCATACATGGATGACATGACAATCATGACTACAACAGTAGCCTGCACTAATCTGCAAAACCAATCAATAACATTGAATGTCAAGGAGCATCTCTATAATTAAAGGTAAATCTGGATATGAGATTCTGCATTAAAGTGAGGTAATACCAACAGTATCTGAAAAGTCTTGGGAGATGGTATGAGGGGGACCTAAAGGACACAGTTCGTGTGGGAGAAGTGAGACAACAAGCAGTGCAAGGGTTCAAGAGCATAGACAGCAGTAGTTTACAGGGCAAACTTAAACTCTGGTGCTTTCAGTTTGGTCTACTGCCAAGACTTCTGTGGCCACTCACTGTGTATGAGGTTTCCTTGACAACAGTAGAGAAGCTGGAAACGTTATCAATTCATACGTCAGGAATTGGTTAGGAGTTCCATGCTGCCTCAGCAGAGTGGGACTGTATAGTAAGGGATTCTGCAACTGTCAATCTCTGCTCTAACCGAGGAGTTTAAGTGCGCCAAATTCGACTGGAAATTATGTTGGTAGAGTCACATGACGAATGTATGAGGGAGGCAGCACTTGTGTTGAAAACTGAAAGAAAGTGGGCGGCAAAGGAAGCTGTGGAAGATGCAAAGACTGCCCTTTGTATCAGTGATATCATGGATCAAGTACAGCATGGAAGAGGAGGCCTTGGTCTCAGTTCAGCTCCTCCTACATGGCAAAAAGTTGCCCCAGCTCAATGGAAGAATCTGGTAGTTAATGAGGTTCAATAGCAGGAAGAGAGGATGAGGTGCATAAAGCAGTTTCCCACGCCAAGCAGGGAGGATGAACGAGATAGGAGAATGTGGAACAAAGCAAGATCAGCTGGGGAGATCTATGGACAATGGAACAGAGCAGGATCAGTTTCCTCATCAGGTTAACATGTAATGTTCTCCCATCACCAAAGAACCTTAATCTACGGGTAGGAGAGGATCCATGGTGTCCTTTGTGTTCATCGCCAGCTACATTATGATACATTTTGACAAGATGTAAAGTGGGTCTTAGACAAGGATAGCTTACTTGGCATCATGACCAGGTGCTGCAATGTTTGGAAATGCATTGGAAGACAAACGTAGCATGACCAACAGGTTACCACCAATGCGAGCAATATAACACACGAAGAACAACATTCCTCCATCTAGGGGAGCAACCACCAAGATCAGATATTAAAACCAAAACTCGTCTAGGACAACTGGAAGCTGCTAAAGACTGGAAAATGCTGGCAGAAGGTGGACAACAGCTTATTTTCCCACCTGAGATTGCCACCACTAACCTTCGACCTTGTATTGTCAAGTGGTCTGGATCACCACACCTTGTTCACCTGGAAGAGTTAACAGTGCCATGGGAGGATATTGTGGATGAGGCGCATGAAAGGAAGAAACTTTGTTATGCTCAACTGGCTGCTGAAGTGGAACAGCGAGGATGGAGAATCCAGGTTTATCCAGTGGAGCTCGGTTTCTCAGAGACATTGGATTCTGTGGTCAAGGGTTGCGACGCATGGAGAAGAACTTAACTGAAGCAGCAGAGAGGAGCAGCAACTGGCACTGGTTCAGATGAAAAGATTCTGGTTGGGGACCTCAAGCATCGTAGAAAGAAAGCAATGTCGATGTAAAGGAAGGTAAGTAAGCTGAGCTTAGCTGAGTGGGGGATAGAGGGGGGTGACGCCAGAATCACTGTCAACCCTTCTTAAGGTGTCGTGGACTAGTCAACGAAATACCAAGGATGGAAGATGCCCACTTGAAGACCCCAGAGAAATACCATACAGTTGTCCTGCTGATGCGCTAGGGAGGCCACACTGTGGTTGATCCCTGGAGCCAGCATTGCAGCCGTTGTATGTGCTGATGCACCAGGGAGGCAAAATAAGCTGATCCCTGGAGCCAGCATTACACTTCAGCCATCAACAGCAGGCAGAAGGATATTGAGATCATCAAATGGAAGGAAACGCAGACGGAGCACATTAGTTTACAGGAAAATAAGCTATTTCTTAATTGGTGCTTATCTTGGTGAGAGCTGAGTGCAATATCAGCATGAAGTTTTAGCACCTACTCTCATGTAATGGAAATCATCTCCCTCCAGAGTGGTTTAAATAGGGAGCCATTGCCATGCTTCTAACGAGGTTTTAATAAAATAAAAATAATACATGACCTAAAATACATTTGTATATTAAAAAATGATCTTACGTTGGCCAAACATCTCCTCCATAGCCGTGGTGCCGATGTCCTTTCATCACCACGGGGGGAGGCTCCATTTTGGGACGGTGATCTTCTGGTAATGATATTGGACCAATCCCAGCATACTCCCTGTCTCTCCCCCACAGGCACCTGGGAACTTTAGGGGCATTTTCCCAGTACTGGCGATATCTGGTGAGAAACATTGAGTGAGTGGGGAAATAGAGAAGTTATTTGTTTTCTTTTCACGGTGCACGGTGATGAGAAGATATAGGAATTTACAAGGGGAGTTCAAGTAAAATACTGGCGCAGGGCAGGCATACTGCTATGCCTTATAAAGTGAGAATGTAATCGATTGGACAGTAGATTAGAAATAGTTATGTGCCAGGTGATAAATCTTCTGCACTGAGAACAGACCCAAATGAAGTGCATCAGTTGGCAAGGTAAATCAGTGTAACTCACATTTACCAAAGCACCTTTTCAGCAGTGTATACATTATAACAAAACATCACTATAATCACCATCACTGTAGTAAAATAATAATACAATCTCTGTGGTTTACCATGGTAGTGAAAAGTGGTAAAAGTATACTTAAGCTTCTGGGGGGGGGGGGGGGGGGGGGGGCAGATGGAATAGACAACATTGCTTTTTTTCATCATAGTGAGGCAAAATACTGTAGAATTGTAATACTCCTGCAAACAGAAATTAAACAGTTCATTCAAACTCCTATTTTTATCCATTTATTTTACCTCTAATTTTCTCACCAGTTTGAAATGTCCAATCATTTTTCCCCTCACCGCAGCAATTTCCCACACAGCTCAGGAGAACTGAAGGTTCAGTGGGCATCCTCTGATCCCACGACAGCTTCCTTTTTTACACCCAGGAACTCTCGAGCAGATGTCAGCGAGCTACCGACTGCTGGAGGACAAAGGCCAGCCCTGCAGGTGTCTGCTTTTGTAGCTCACTGAGCACCTGGACAGTAGGGTTCGCTGTAGCACAATGAGGAGAAACAGTCCCTAAGCACCAGAGCCAATGTAATGCTGTATTCGGAATCCCCAGTGAAGACTGGCTAATTTGCATAGCCAGGACACACAACTGTAACAAATGTTTTAAGCGTAGAAAACTTGGAGTTGCTAGGGTTGCTTAAGTTAAGAACAAACAAACATAACTTCTTTAACTTTAAAAGAAAAATCATAATGCCAAGGTAAAACAAATGTTTTGGCTTTTGCATTCATCAGTGTAATAAGTTTTAATAGGTGTTCATTTCCATTTAATTTCCTAAACGTCTAAACCTTCACATATTGGGGGTGTTCGCAACATCCTACATTTATTATTGAGTGGACCACCAAAAACGCTTCAATTGATTGTACAAAAGTGCACAGTAAATGAGCTGAACTACATTTCATAGTGACTGATGGGCAAGATAAAGGGTGCCTGACCAGTCGTAAAATCTGAATGAAAGGCTTAAACTGTAAACTAGAAATCTATGATCATGATCTCATGCTTCTTTATGGAATAGCAAACAAACCAATAGACCACTACAGATTAGTCTACCACATGACTGCAGAATAGGCTGCAGAGCAGCGTGACACCTGAAATAGTCAATAATCACAATTACATAAGCACTGAATTCAGCAAATCTATCTGTTTACTGTTGCCATGCTTTTCCAATAAAACAATAATTCTCATAAGACTCCTCATGGCTATTTTAAAGTGTTGGCCACCATACACGGGGTGATTTTTTTGTCACCAGCGATATGTCGTGAGAGATTTATCGCGAGAACCTTCTCATCATCAGATCTGCTAGATTACTGGTTTCCAGACAAATTTGGCTTGCTTTTAAAACATATAGCGGGTAAATATTGTCTTTGGCGGTTTGGATATTTTTAGGCTATTTTTACCATGCGTGTTTTTTTTTTTTTCTATTGCTTTTGACAATGAGGTCGTTATCAGTGAAGGACTTATATCAGCACAATGCCCTGCATACTATACCACGCCAACCCCCTTGGGCGTAACTTTGTTCTGAAGCTCCTTATCCAATAAAATGACACATTACACAAATGCCCACACTTGCATTCAGCTAATCTGCCTGAAGAAAATGGTGAACCCGCCTACTTCTTCCCTCAGAACTGGTTAATACGGGGATTCTTACAGATGATTTGATACTCTTATGCATTTGACTGGTGTTCTTGTTGAATTGTAATATATATATATATATATATATACACACAAACACACACACACACACACACACACACACACAACGTGGCTGACAACGGTTGTGTTTATTGTAAAAAAAAATAATAAACCGTCAATTTCAGAAAACAAAGAGCCTGCTTGTGTGAGACTGCTTTATTTTCACACAACGCTACATCATAGTGTGTCAATGCACCATTATCTGTTAAATTAACTGTGTATGAAGTAGGACTACAGTAAAAAAAATAAAAATAAAAAAGGGTCTCTAAAACCACAATAATGTGAACGAAGCACCACAATGTATTTTTTGTTACTGGTTTCTTATAAGCTGAAGTATGCGAAAGTATGCTATAGCTGTAGATATTTGAGTTTATGTACAAAGGCCAACTGTGAGAAAACACAATGATATTTTTCAGAGCAACGATCATTTTATTTAAAATAAATGTAGCACTATGTGAGTGTTATTTAAACCGGACACTTCATTTTTTTGGACAACCTATCTGTCTCCTGGCATGTCTGGTTTAGCGAGGGACTCTATGCCTTTTTAAAACGTATCTTCTCATGAGAGACTGACTGGTGGGTCTGTCTGGCCTGAGCGCTTCGCTTACATCAAAACCTCACCTGACATGTTAATCTCAGCGACAGTTTCTTCAATTGCCTTGCTCCTTTCATTTTTATCATCATATCTTTCTTTTCGTATTTTATAAACATGGATATTTCTCACAGAGATCAATCAGTTTTTCAGTGCATTCCCGCTGCCACGTAACTAAGACACCGTTTCTCCATTTACCTGTTGGTAACAATTCTCTG